>NW_015112811.1:314870-532672 GCF_001443285.1 Poecilia latipinna | reverse complement strand
CCTGCTTCTTGTCCCGCCTGTAGGCCAGCGGCGCTTTGATGCACCAGCGGATCAACCCACCAAGTGGCGTCATGTCCAGAGAGCTGATTGGCTGGCTGCCGGACAGGGGCGAGTTCAGGAAGGTGGTCAGGACCAGCCGGGGGTCGTCTTGGATCCACGACACGATCATCTGGAGGAGCTCCATTGGAGGCGTGAGCTCGTCTGGAAAAATGAAAAAAAAAAAAAAAATAATAAAAAAAAAAAAGTCGTGTTGCCGAGGTTGCTAGGTGTTCCGCTGCAACGCGGAGGATGTGATTTCTGCGTGATCCTGACGTACCGGAGGTGAGGTCATACAGAGTTGTGACGGCTGTGATGAACTGGCAGCAGAAGCGAGGGCTGGCGCTGTGGATGTTGTGAAGGGTGGGCCCAGATCCCGGTACCATGCTGCAGTAGTCGTCCACCAGCACCTGCGCCAGGCGGACGCAGTACACACGATGGGTCCTCTGTAGGCACAACCGCAGGCAGAGCATGAACACTTTCACACTACACATGACAAGAGGCTTAAGAGTTTTATTCAAGGGCAACATATTAGAG
Source organism: Poecilia latipinna (assembly GCF_001443285.1). Classification (NCBI taxonomy): domain Eukaryota; kingdom Metazoa; phylum Chordata; class Actinopteri; order Cyprinodontiformes; family Poeciliidae; genus Poecilia; species Poecilia latipinna. The sequence goes on along the minus strand of NW_015112811.1, from coordinate 532,099 downwards.
GGGGCCAGAAATAAAAGCATAACACTCTATTCTGATTTTTATTTGTAAAAATAAGCATCACCGTAAATTACTTTCCTTCTTCGTCACAATACTGCTGAAACGATGAATCGGATTAATCGATTATAGAAGTAGTCGTCAACTATTTTACGAATTGATTAATTGTTAACATTTACGGGCTCAACAAAGGCAATTTGCTGAAAGAACAACATATTGAGAGCAGCAATTAAGGCATTGCTGTACAAAAAATATATACGTTTTGCATTTAAGATAATAAGTAAGTAAGTAAATCTGTTCTACCTAAATCTCCTTGAGATTCATCATGATCGATCAGATTAATTGCCCCAGCCCTACGTGGACTCCTCACCTGTAGCCAGGTGGCAGTACATTCCAGAATGGGAACCCTGCCCACAGCGACTGCCATGGAGACCAGTTTGCTCAGCAGCGCCATCCGACTCTCGTCCGCCTGGTTTCCTTGGAGATTGAAGAGAGCGGAGAACATGAGCTGGCGCACCGTGTCCCGACTCTGTTCCTGGAAACAGCTGCACATGATCTCCAGGAGCTGCAGCTCCTGCAGAGCACTCATCCTCTGTTGGAAAAAAATAATAATAATTGGTGTTTACATTTTGATGCTGTTGATTATTTACTCTACAGGACCTTTTGGGGGGAAGGGCTTACTTACCCTGACAGGTGAGTTTCTGTCCTTGGGCGTGTGCAGGATAAACTCCTCGATCAGATCCAGGGTTTTGGAGTCGACCTGAGGGGGCTGCCTGCCCGACTGCACCATGTTGCAGATGTAGATGTCCAGGTGGTAGAGCAGCTCCTTGGCAGCGCTCAGCACGTCCCGAGGCAGCAATGACTGACGGATGTCACCCATCGCAACCTGACAGGGGAACGAAAACACACACACACACACACACACATTTAATGTCTGAATATCATCTTTACCGTGCAAATGTAGAGAACAGCTAGCCCCCTAGGGAATGACGCGTCAACAGCTTTAAAGTCAATTTCTTCTGGAGAAATTTATCACTTTAGATAAATTATTTGTGTTTGAATGACGCTCGTTTGTTAGATTAAAGTGCCTTTTATACCCACTTTTATTTCTTTATATTAAAAAAATAAATGCAATAAAGTAATGTATAATATGGACAAGGCAGTATTAAACATATTTGTTATTAAACTCAAATTTCTGGATTTTTTTTTTTTTTTTTACTGGTTTCATGTAAAATGTTGAGGTTTGAAACAACAGAATAGTCTTATTAATCCCACAGCGGGGAGATTCACTTGGTACAGCAGCACAGTAACAAAATATACACGACTGAACATAAAATTCATTTTACTCCACATTACTACTCCATATAATATGGAGTAAAAGCAATTTTAAACAACTGTACATTCATAAAGTATCTACAAATAAAATAAAATGTAAATTAAATACAACCTGAAAACCAGTTCTTTTGTTCAAGGTCATATATGAAAAGCATGATTAGACTTACTGTTTATATAAATATCGCACTGAATGGACATATGATTGCACTGATTTTTGGCAACTAAAGTAATTAGTAATCAATGACTTCCTGGTTCCTTGGGGGTATAAATATGATGCAAGTCAAAGGCTAATTTATTTTGGCTATTGAGAACCAGGCTGGATGATAGTTAGCTTCCCACAGTGGAACTGAGCAGAATGATAAGGGAGGTAGAAACACTGCAGGTAAAAATGGCATTTTGGGGTCAACAAGTCTCCATAACAACCATTAGATGCTGTCCACGTGCGGACTGTTCATATCCCAAAAGGTGTTCCTGTTAAGAGTTAAATATACCTGGTTAGTTTGAAATTCTGCACGAGGCGCAATGATAATGCAAAGTTTACTTTGCTAAGTCTGTCAAAAGTAAAAGCAGCAACAAAGAGTAGTAATACAACAATGCGATATTTTTTTTTTTTTTTTTAAAAAAATGGACAAATAACGACGCAAACAGAAACTAAATAGATAAAAAGAAAGTACTCATTTTAATGTCGGGTTTTAGAGTGACCAACGCCCACTGAAAGTCCACAGAGTCAGGATTTTCCGTATTTCTGCAGCTCATCCTTGACTCGGTCCCTGTCCATTCTGCTATGCTTACTGTTAGCAAGGCAACAACTGGCGGCTATTTTTCAGCTTCGCGACCAAAACTCACACACGCTAGCTTTTCCTAGAAGACAAACAGACACGTTGCAAGCTTTTACCTCTTCGAAGACTCTAAATTCAGCAGAAAAATGATAAGTGGAGTAAAAATAAATAAAAAAATAAAATAAAAATAGACCTCACTAATGGAGAGAATGAACCACTTCCTCCTCCTACGGAAGCCTGCTTGGTATAAAAATTACCAGCATTGTCAGAGCAAATCTGATATAATAATATTAAAGTATATTGATGAATATAATATATTGAAAAATAGCATTAGTTATTTAACAATTATAAATAAACAACATAAAATAAATTAAAATATTGTTAGCGTTAAAATATAAAATGAAAAACTACACAAAACATAAACAAAGAAATAAAATATTTATTTTCCACAATAACTTTAACTTGTATTTTTGAATTTTGATTTAGCACTGGTTAGCACTTGAATTAGCAATTAGCAGTTTTGAATTGAATTTTTTTTAAGAGTCTTTCAAATGTTTTTAAAGCAAAGTTTCACCAATTTGACTTTTACATTATCCTGCACAACATGGATTTTATTTATAAGCACACTTTAAATATTTCATCAAAATAAAATCAAAATAATACAAAATAATAAAAAAATAAATCAGATGTGACTAGTTTATTCGTTTAGATAGGAAAAACACGGAGTAATTACTGCATTTTTTATTTATTTATTTTTATTTTTTTTGCATTTGTTTTAACCAAAAATAAACTTTTAACATGGTAATTTGCTTTATTGTGTGATACACAAAAAATACAACATAAAAAAAAAACGTTTTTATTGCACTAAGTAACAGAAAATACACACGAATTCAACTACAAATCTTTGGTTTTTCATTATATAGACACGAGCGCGCCCACGGTATTCACGGAAACGCGCCTGCAGGGGGGGGGGAAGGGTGCACTGTCGCTGCCGCGCGCTCTCGACAGCACTTTGGTGTTTTGCACTTCGCCGTCCCGCCGGGTGATCTCTAGCATCCCGCAAGATGACAATTAACACCCTGGCTAAAGGAGGTCTGCAGCCGGAGCAAATGTCATGCTTTCGGAAGGTAACGCTTTTCAAATCCGCTAGCTGTTGTTTTTATATATACATATATATATTCTACTGTACAACAGGAGCGAACCGAGATAACCCAACATGCCTTCTATTGTGAGGTACTTTCTATTGCCTCACAATAGAAAATGAATATATCAAAACATGATTTAGCGTGGTTGTGTTTTGTTTCTGAACTTCTAACTTATTGATGAGCGCGTTTAATGCGAGTCTTTTCTGTGTTTCGTGCGCGCGTGCCCCCATTCGACAGATGGAGAAAGTGCTCGTGGCCATGCAGGACCCTGACATGGGCATGAAGATGAGAAATCAGAGGCTCCTCATCACTGTCATCCCACACGCCATGACAGGTGTGTGTATTTGTGAAAACACTTTTATTGTCTGCTAACAACCAAAATATGACAACAAAAAAGGGACCTTCCAGAATATCAGAAATTATACTTTTTAAATTACATTTTCATGTTTTTAATTTTACAGGCCACGATATAATTACCTGGCTGATTCAGAAATACCACATCTGTGAGGAGGGTGAGTGCTCTGGGTGATAAAAGGTGTGTGACTATAGCTTGTTGTGTGTCATAGGAGAGTTGCCAGGATATGGTGTTTGCTCTCAAGATGAGACGAGAGACGAGGTAGATGTGATTCGGGTGTGTGTGTGTGCGTGCGTGTGTGTGATCCAGAATCCAGGGGTGGCAGTTTCCAGTAAACAGGAATAGAGTGAGCCCCGTTGGGCCGGAGTTTGATTAAGTCGCTTGATGATGTGCGTTTGATTAGTGTTCTCTCGTGGTGGAGGTCCTCAGGGGATATTACCATGCCTGAACTAATTTGAAGGTTGGAAAAAAAAGGTGTACACTGTTCCTTTTTCACCCTGTATGGACTTAAGAGTGTGAATGAAGGTAATAAGGTGTCACTCAAAAAATAGGTCCCTAAAACTTTAATTTAGCTCAGTTCAGTTTATTAATATAGTGCCAATTCATAACTACCATCTTCTAAACACCAAACGGATCCAATTTTTACACAGAACCAGTGACTGTTTCTGATATGGGCGGCATGGGCAATCACCCAGGGTGGCATCTTATATATGGGGCGGAATGAGAGTACTAAGATTTTTGTTTTTCAATGTGAAATTCCTCTTTCAGATCAATTAAATCACATAGTCTGATTTAAATGGATTTAATCGAATTCTCATTTGATACTATTTGTATAATTCAGTGCAGTTGAATTCAGTACATGATTTGAATTCAATTCAAAATTCACAAATACATTTTTGATCCCAAAGGGAAATTTAAATGTTGTTTTGGCTCGTTCAATTAAACGGTTGTTATAGATGGCGATGTCTGTGGGAAGGATTCATCTCCTGTAGCAGTCTATGTTACAACAAATTTGAGGAAGCCTCTGACTGAAGACACTCTGTTTATCAGTGACGGTTTCATAAAGAAGATGGCCATTTCCACCAACCTTAACGCCGTCTTCTGAGCAAGCAAATGGTGATAGTGGAAATTAAGTACTTCAGTTTAATCTGGTAGAAAAATAAGAGCATATTACCAGATATACACCAACCCTATGGTGAAACATGGTGGTGGCAGCATCATGCTATAGGGATGTTGAAAAAGAGCCATACAACGTTTGCTAACAACGTGTTCCGGTCAGATGAGGCTACAGAAAACTGTGGTCTCAGAAAACTGATATCATCCTTAACACATCATCGCCATGTTGATTTTTTATTTATTTTTTCACCACAGGCAGGAAGCTGCTAATAAAGGGCAATCCTGAAAATAAGACTTGAGAGCGGGGCGGAGGTTCGCTTCCAGGAGGACAGCGAGCCTAAATATACTGCTGGGATGGCAAACTGAATGATTTAGATCACAGCAATATGGTCTAGTCGAAGTCCAGATCTAAATTTTTTACCAGGCCGGTCTGGAAACTCCTATGGAAAATTTTCCGGGGAGGCGCCACTGTCAGTGGGACTACATACAAGTGAATGAAATGCTATTCAAATTGTCTTTGTAGACAAACTGCCAAAAATCATGAATATGTTTTCTTAATATTACACTTCCTAATGCATATTCTCGTCTTCTTCTTTTTCTTTGTTTATCAGAGGCCCTGCATCTTGGTGAGATGCTGGTCAAATACGGATACATCTACCCTCTCAAAGAGCCCCGCTGCCTGGTGTTACGACCCGACGAGTCGCCTTACCGCTTCCAGGTCAGACCATCAGCTGCATGTTTGTATCCACAGCAAGAAAAGAAAAATGTCTTCCTTACGCCTAACTTTACCTACACTGCCACTTTAACTCTGATAGTATCTTATCTCCGATTTTCACTCTGTGTCTCCATCAGTCAAATTCCTAAATGAATCCCCTCATCCATCTGTCAGCGTCTGTTTCTCTTCTTTTATTGTCCGTGTGAAGAACGATATCAGTTTAAAAAAAAAAAAATTGCTGTGTTTTTCCCAGACTCCTTATTTCTGGACAAGTACCCGCTGGCCCGCCTCAGAGCTGGACTATGGTAGGAAAATCTGTAAAATGTTTTTAAACCTCATAAGGAAGAAAAAGACAGAATTGGCACTAATCTTCTCTCTTTTGTATTTCTCTTCGCTGTTGCGTCCACAGCGATCTACTTGGCTAAAAAGAACATCAGAAAACAAGGAGAACTGATGGAATATGAAAAGGTAGGGACCGTGTGCGTGTGTATCCTAGAAGCAGAGAATGAGTGTGTGTGATGAATTATGTAGGAATGAGTTTGCTTGTGTCATCACTCCTCTTCCGTCCGTTTCTCCCCACCCCACCCTCATGCCTTTTTAGGAGAGGTACAGTCTGTTGCACAAGCGGATCAACCACACCTGGGACTTTGTGGTGATGCAAGCCAGAGAGCAACTGAGGTGCACTTACACGCAGCCGCGCCGCTCCCACGCGCCATTAAACATGCATACCAACTTCCGCTGTGATTTCTGTTTATAGGGCCTCCAAACAGAGGAGGAAGGCCGACCGAATTGTCCTAGAATGTCAGGAGCAGGCATACTGGCTCATCAACAGGCCGCCGGTAGTCTCACCATTACACCAATACTGCTTTCTTTTCTATACTAATGCAATTCGTCTAAAGCAGCAAAAGTTATGGTACCCTTTAGAAAAAGACATTATGATTAACCCATGAAGCTTCACACAAACCTGCTCTGGGAAGCTTGACCAATTTATGATGACAGAGAAAAGAGTTGATTTCTGCATTTAGGTTTTTGGAACAAAGAAAAAAAAAATTGTACTTTGCAGACAGACACAGAGAGGTTTCTGGAATGGAGCATTCCTTACTTGTGGGAATAAAATGGGCAAGTGCGTGATTTGTAACCTAATGGATTCTTTGTGCCATTACTTTTGCTGTGCAAATATCTGTGTAGATATTTAAAGAAAAAACATTGAAAACGTGCTCAAATTAGCTCTGTTACAGGCTGAAGAGCCCTTTAATTTCTGTGCTATGTCACACTATGCTACATTATCCCATGCTATGTTATGCCATGATATGCTATGCTATATTATAACCATTCTATGCTATGTCATAAAATGCTATGCTATGCTATATAATACCATGCCAAGCTGTATTATCCTGTACTTTGCCATACTATCTTATACTATGCTATCCAATACTATATTATACCTGTTATGCTATGATATGCTAAGTATACTATGTTAAGCTAGGCTTGACTCAAACACTATATTATTTGATGCTATGCTATCCTAGGCTAGTCAGAACTATCATGCTATGCTAGGATACACTTTATTGTAGCTACTGTGCTATATCACTACACATTGGTAAATATGCTTTAGTCAAAACTTTTGTAGTGGTATAGTTTTAGTTTCACCCAGTCCAGCTTTACAAAAGTAATGCTATATTGCATTTTAGGCAACAAAATGTTTATTTTTCTTATTTAAAAAGGGAATAAGATTATTTGTTCATTTGGATCTTTTACTAGACCTCTAATATTGTATGAAAAGACTTAAGTGATTAATGGAAAAATATGTAGAATGTGCCAACTTTTCAGTCTGACTAATTGTCAGAAGAATTGACTACTAAGATAATCATTAGATGCAGCCCTAATCCTTACTGTGGATGTTAAAAAAGTTACGGTTTCTCCAGTTCCAATTTCGTACTTTGTGCTTGCATCATGTGAACCAATTTTTATACAAGTTTATGATTTGTGTTTTTAAAATCCAATTATTCCACAATAACTATCTGATTCACTACTGCTTTTTTTTTTAAGCTACAACGGTAGCTATTGAAAAACTGTTAAGGACCGCACAATCAGAGGTCCCACTAATGCTCATCCACAGTTCCCCGCATGTGCCTCACCGCATGCAATATTCAGACTATCTGTTAAAAGCCAGAGCTGACAAAAGCACAGACACAGTGTTGTGGGGTGGAAAGAAATAAGAAAATCTCCAGCTCTTCAGTGCATAAACCTCCTTTTATCCTCACACAAACACATGCAGAGGAAGAGGAGAGGTTTAAAGGAAAAAAGTGGAGGAAAGACGCGAAGGAGAGAGCTGTGAGGTGTAGCAGGGTTTGCATAGGGACTCCATGTGGTAGACCTTATGAATTAAGGAAGAGGGCTCAGGGAAGAGAAAAAAAACTTTGGAATTGAAGGAAGAGTTGGTGGTGTGGAAAACAACAGGAAGGTTCAAACTTGTCCAGTCAGCGCGACACATTTCTGTACAAACACACAGCAGACCCAAAATGCTTTATAATATGTCTAATTGTACACATTTAAAGCAGCATTGTGTAACTTTTATAAAAATATATTTTTTAACATATTTGTTGAATTGAAACTGCTGCTATGTTGCGACAGTATGGCATCATACATAATCTGTGGGGGGGGGGGAATAAAACAAGCTATGCTGCAGTTAGCATAGCCTGTTGTGAATGCTACGGCTAATTAGCATGGCAGCAGATAAGCATTTTTTTTTTCTGTAATGGCAATATGCTTCTCCGCCATTCGCACACTGAGCGGCGTACACGAGCGTGACTGACAGTGCCAAGACCCGCCTCCTGGCTCTGATTGGTTGTTTTTGGTTGGTGCATTTCTTCAGACTGCATAGCGGCTAAAGGAAGAGGAGAGCGGAGGAGATCAATCTTTTCACAGATTATTTTTCTCATACCATACTTTCACGAGTTTCAGCAAATATGTAAAAAAAATATATTTATTCGTTATAAAGGTTTCATCCTTAGTTATAATGTTTTTTGTTATTATTTTTCTTAGCCCGGGGTGCAGAACATGTTGGACTGGGGTCTGGAGCGACCAAACAACTCCAGCACACGAGTCCCTCTGGTCGGATCCTCATCTTCTCCCCCATTTCAATCAGTTTATTGCATTAGCATTACCCTCTCTCTCTAACTCTGCCGCTGCTTTCCTTTTTTCTTTGTTTTTCTTGCTGCTCGGGTTACGTCAAAGTAAGTGCTCGATTTGTTGACAGCTGTTACATCTACCTGCAAATCAAGTCAGTGTGCAACCTTAAGTTGACAATGCCGTCTCACCGTCTTCCAGAACTAGAACAGCGACTACTACAAAAGCGAGGTAAATAACGCGTCGCTGCAGCTCAGACGTGCAGCGACGCGTTTATCACATCTGTCTTCATCCTTAACAGATTGAAACATCCAGACGAGCCCTCGGAAGAAACCGAGTAAAGTCCTCTGTCTGCCTCGAAGGGTATGTGTCGGTTCGATTTAGGTCTGCGCGCACGTTCTCATGTGTCCATTAGATCTTATGTGCATAAGGCGCACACGTTCACATGTGCGCCTTATGCACATAAGATCTAATGGACACGCTGTTGCTTGGACCAAATTCCTCCACCCACTAAGCTTACTGCTCCCTCCATAAGAGCAGCTAATGGAGCCTTCCTAGGGCAAGTTGGAATTAGTGGCCATTAACTGCTGCGTTCTGCTGCACTAATACAATAAATCTGTGTGTGTGTGTGTGTGTGTGTGTGCGGGTGTTTTTGTGTGTGTGCGGCATGCCTTTGCATCTGTGCAGCTTTGTCAAGTACAGCGAGCAGTACCAGAACCACGATCCCATAATGCAGGGCTGCCTTCCCAGTAACCCCTGGATCTCTGATGACATTGCATACTGGACGATGAACTCAGAAATGTAAGACGAGACGCGATCGTACCGGTGGAGTTCACCGCTTTTACTGGAACTCAACGAGAAAGACGTAGCCAAGCTAGCTTTTGTTGAAGTTTGGCGACGGTTAAGCTAATTGCAGAACAAAAGAATCTAAAATGATTCGGTTCTTCATGTCACCACAACCGTCTGGTTGGTCCTATAATTAATAAGCTTTTCTGCACGTCTCCTGTGGGATAGTCACACCCCTCCTCCTCCGTCTGACAGGGTTGGAAGGTTTCCATGCAGTCACTCTAATCTTTAGTTTCCATCACAGATTTCTCAGTTGGCTGGATTTCTCCAAAACATTGTCAGAGAAACTCTTTATATATATATATATACATATATATATATATATACACCTACTAAACCCTGAAATAAATTCAACTTTGATTGATTCTACAAGCTTTTTTGTTGTTGTTGTGAATTTTAAGGTTTCTAACCAACTGGTGTTGATACAACCACAGCGATGACAAAGAATGACCAGTGCATAGAAATTATTCAGTGTACTAACCAACTGATGGACTAAATAACCACTATTGATCCAGGTAGCTACAGAGAGTGATTATAGAAAGTGATAAATGTTTGGATAGTTGTGTTTCCATCTTTACTAACTAACTAACTAACTTTGATACAACTATTAAATGTGATTAACTAAGAAACAGATTGATGTCAAGGCATTAATCAATTTTGTCCATCCACGCTAATTAACTAACTAACAATGATACGAGCATACCAGAAATGATCAGGTGTACTAACTAAATAACTAACATCGATACAGCAACAAAGACCGTCTCTATAAAGTGATAAAGGTCTAGACATTGATCAGTGTTGGTCATCTGTACTAACTAACTTACTAACAAACTGTAACTGTTACTTGTTAGACCAACTCAAGGTCGCGCATTACTGTGAAATAAAAGGAAAATGATTCATGGCGCCAATGAGTCAGTCCTCCATTAAACTTTCTGCTGCAGGTCTTCTGGATCGAGTTTCTGCCAGCTTTGCACATCTACAGTCTAACATTCTTGCCAATTCTTATTTTTAAAATAGCTAAAGTTTTAATGGAGAGGCTCCGCAGCAGTTGGACTGAGGTCTGGAGATCGACCGAGTCATTAAAACACGTTGAATATGCTGCGATCTGAAAACCACTCAACTAATTAGTTCATGTGTTATAGTGGAATGTTCCACAGTTACACGAATATTTAAAACAAATATCGAAGGGTAGGAAGCTTTTGACTGACAAAAGTCATTTTTACAAACAATTTGATCATCTCATGATCTTACTTCTCCGCATTCGGACCGTCTTTTGTCGTATGTTTGCCTGATGTTCTGTCAGAAGGCTAGAACAACAGAGGGGGAAAAAAACTGTTGTACTGACTGACCAGGAACCGTCTGATGACATGACCTGTGTGTGTTTGCTGCAGAGTGCCCGTTCCCACTCGTCTTCGCGTGGAGCGCTGGAGCTTCAGCTTCATGGAGCTGCTGTCCGACGCCATGGGGAGGCGGGAGTTCATGACCTACCTGGAGAAAGAGTTCAGCGGTGAGAATCAGTGGCTGAAACGCTGGTGAAGCTCTGCAAACCTGGGACAGTCTGATGAAAATTTCATTCAAGTACTTCTTATACTGATTCTTATAGAAATTAATGTGTCAAATCCTCTACATGTTACTTTTAAGTTTGATCTATATTCATAATAGCAGTCAGAGTTTCCTCCTGAAAGATCAGAGGAAGAAAAGAAGTATAACTTCAACACCCAGTTAACAGAAAGGATGACAAAAAAAAGTCAATGGATAAAGAAAACAAATTGTGATGAAAAACATCCATAGAAGAAAAATCCTGAAAAGAAAGGATACGAATGGAAACTGGAGGGAAAAACTACTTAAAGGATTTGTTCATCCATGCAGACACGGCCTATAAAATATTGCCAGAGGCTAACATTTTCCTCAGAGACCTCCTTATGCTATAAATATATTTTCTTTCCTTCGTCATTGTTTCTGCTCCTCAATGTGTGTGTGTGTGTGTGTGTGTGTGTGTGTGTGTGTGTGTGCATGGATGCGTGTGTGCGTTTGTGTGGTTACTCTCAGCGGAGAACCTGCACTTCTGGCAGGCGTGTGAGGAAATTAGACACGGAGAAAGTTCCAAGATCATAGAGAAAGTGGAGGATGTTTACAAGTGAGTGCGCGCGCGCACACACACACACACACACACACACACACACACAAACCGGTTGAATGTTTACAGTGTCTTAAATACAAATGTATTTAGTAGTAATAATGTAAAAATATTTCAGTTTGTGGAAACAAGCAGAAAAACTTGCATGCTCACTCCTCAGGTTGTATGCTTTTCAAATTCCCCAGTAGCCACATGAATGTCAGAATGTCAGACGTTTTTTTTTTTTTAAGATGGCCGCCGACCTTACAACTTTGAAGGGATGAGACAAACTCAGATGCCAAAACTGAAACTGAGGACTTTGGTTTTATGTTTCATCAGTCATCGACTGGGAGGAAATGAAGACGATGCGACACAGACTGAGACAGTCGTCTTAACCGTTAGCGTTAGCTTCTGCTAATTTTTTAAATGTGTTTAGTGGTTCAGCATTAGCGGACCTGAGAGTTTTGTTTAGCAAATTCATTGGACTTGTTGGTTCGCCGTGTCCACCACTGGCAATGACTACTGCAGATTTTAGTACAAACATATATTCTCCATTACAACCATTTTGAAAACTGTCCACAAGAAAAAGGGCACAGGGTTCAAAAATATTGGTATTTTGAATCATATATACATATATATTAATTATAGGGCTCCAAACACATTCATCTAATTGATTATAATGGTGCATAAATTCACTTTTCATAACGGTGGCCATTTTGAACAATCAAAACAAAATGTTGATCAGTACACATGATTTTTAACTCTATCTAGGAGCATGATTTTTATTTATTTATTTGACTTTTTTTGTTATTTAGAAACTTCCTGGCCCCTGGAGCGGCCCGTTGGGTCAACATCGACAGCAAGACGATGGATAAAACCTTAGAGGGGATCAAACGGCCGCATCGCTTCGTCATGGACGACGCACAGATGCACATCTACTTCCTCATGAAGAAGGTTTTTAGCAGTTTTCACCTATCAGATAATTTGGAAAAGATGATCATGGATTATATATTTCGTGTTCCCATTCTTTAACAACGTGCGTCTAGGATTCTTACCCCAGGTATCTGAAATCTGACCTGTACAAAAACATGCTGGCTAAAGCCGTCGTCCCCCAGGAGACCAAGAAAAGGTAACGTCTCATTTCTACAACGGCATATTAGGGGCCGTTGTAGACAGAAAAAACAAAAAAAGGGGACAAATTTTCCACCAGAAAAATCTGAAATTTTGAAATTAAGCTCAGAAATTGTATACAAAATAAAGGTAAATTTCTCAGTTTGAAAAGTCAAAAATTTCTGGAAAAAAAACCAGTATCTTTCTGAGATTAATCTAAGATATTTTCTAGAAAATACTTAGAAATTTTTGAGTTTGAAAATATGAAATTTGCTTAAAAAAATTAATTTTGAGGTTAACCTCAGAAAATTAGCAAGAAAAGAACTCAGAAATTTTGACAATCTCAGATATTTTCTAGAAAATACTGGGAGATTTGCTAGAGAAAACAGAAATTTTGACATTAATATCAGAACTTTTCTAAAGAAAAAAAAAACAGAAATTTTGCAGTTTGAAAAGATGAAAAATTTCTAGAAAAACTAAATTTTTTATTTTGTTTGGCGGAAATTTAACCCTGCCCCCCCCCCAATCCTCCCATCTACAATGGCTCTAACATGTCGTCATACATTTCTGCTCTGAGTGAGTGCGCCTGCCTGTGAGTCAAACCGTCCTCCTCTCGCCTCCCGTAGCGTGTTCCCCTTCATGAGGCGCCAGCGGCACTCCAGCCCCTCCCCGGCTCAGGCCGGCGCCCAGGCTGTGGAGGAAGACGGCCGAGCAGGTACCAACTCCGCAGCGGGCTCCCACTTCTGATCCGGGGTTTCCCCTCAGAACATTACTCCAGCCTACATCTTCTCCATCGTTCACCACGGCAACCAACCATGGATTAATTCTCTTCAGCTGTTTTCTTAAAAATCATTCTGAATGCAAGAGGCAGAGCTACTGCAACAGAAACATCTCATCTGCGCATGAGCAGTTCACAGCAACTTTTCTGCATCCTTCCTAAACTCAAACAGCGCTGTGCCCATTTGCTTTAGATATTGTCCTTCATTCCAGCTGTTCAGTTTCTCCCTCAGACATATGTAGACATATCTTTGTTAGCCTTTTCGGTGATATTTTCCTTCCGTCTGTCTGTCCAGTCCACCCCATGCTGGAGCCGCACCATTGTGATTGCTGTAAATCTTGCTCGAGCACGTTTTTCATCCCAATAAAAAGTCACGAGAGCTGTCGGCGTTGTGTTTGCCATCAGTTCTGCATGTGGTTAGAATGTCCATTCATGAGTTATTTGTCTTTTCTCTTACTTTGTTATATTTTCTGTTATCTCCGTGTAATGGTGGTACGTACCGTATCTAACGTGCTCAGACACCCGGGAACCCAAACCGACCTGTGAAGGTCCACAGTTCCTTTCCGATTTCTGATTTGCTACGACGTCACAGAAAGAAGCGATGCGTCATCCAGACGTGCGCCTCCATTTAACTCACCTGGTATACCCTATGAAAAGCCTGCAAAACGATGACATCACCATCTGTTTACGTAAGATTTTGAATTTGAATCAGGTCTATCTGATTATTTTGGAATTAAACAGACGTAAACAATGCTGGTAATCATAGTTAACTTCCGGCTTCATGAATGCTAGGCTAGTTAGCATAGTTAGCGATGACGGTGGATAAACGGTTTTCCCGTAATGGCGTTTCTCAGTCTTTAGCATTGCAGCCTCACAAGAATGATTGACAGCGCCAACACCCGCCTCCTGGCTCTGATTGGTTGTTTTTAGTCATGAGCGGTGGGGCGGTGAGTTTCTTTGGTAGTTCTGGCAGGAGGTGGAGGAAATCGATTTTTTCAGCTTATCTGTCCAATGGCAAACCATCAGGACATGGTAACAGTTTGAACAAATATGTAAAAAAAAAAAACATTCTTCAGAAAATGGGTCGTCTTTTAAACTGTGTATTTGAGCATCTGATTTTAACTGTAACTGACAAATGATAAAATCAAAATGACCACATTTCCAGCAAATGTTAATATTAAACCTCTTTTCTGTCGAGTCTCGAGTTGATGATACAACATAATAAACTTACTGTTATGATACTTTACCGCCTGGGTGAGCCATAGGTCAGAGATCAGAGGCCTAAACAAAGAAAGGTCATGTACCAGACTGAAAATGAGCAAAAAAGTTTAGAAAACTGTTAAAAGCTGGAGACCTACTCATGAAAACAAACACCTTAGTATTGCCAGACAGCTCGGGAAAAATTATGAATTTTTTAAATTTAGTTTTGAATTGTGTTGTAGATTACAAAACTACATTATCATAAATATAAAAACACAAGCTTCTTGGTGTTAAACTCCGACAACGCTCCTGTGAGCCGTAGTTCATTCTGTCTGCCTGGCTCCCTCTACTGGCTGCGTCTGGCAGCTCAGCTATTCAAAATGATAAATCTTTCATTAAGACGATAATCAGGCTATTACAACGACCTGTGTACATGGAGAAAAAATGAGTCAATTTACACCAGACAATCTCATACGTTTTCTAGAAATTACAAGGAAATTTCTGAGGTTGAAAATTTGCAAATTTGCTAGAAAAAAAAGGAATAAAAACATGAAAATTTCTGATTTTCAAAAGTCAAAAATGTTGAACTTTTGAAGTTTATTTTCTTCATATTTCTGAGATTCATCTCAAAATTTCAGGTTTTTCTAGCAACATTTTGAATACAGCAACACAGCAGATATTTCCAAGATGTTTTTTAGAAAATTTCTGAAATTTTTGGTGGAAATTTACTCTTTTTTTCCCCCCTTATCTACAATGGGCCGAATACACCATCATAGGGACTAACATAAAAAAAGAGAAAATAAAAACTTTAGAGTTATTAAAGCATGCAACTACTCCCCCCCACCTTCCAAAACTCCTAATTCACTCACTCAACACATACAAGCTTCCAACTAGTTAACATGCATGTGTTAGCCTTCTCATATTCCAGCTACAGAAAAGCTGCCAGTTTGATCTGTGAAACCTTTCAAGGCCGTTGCAATTTCCTAATGGAGGTAAGCTATATATAGGAACACAACACACAGCTATGAGCATTTCAACAGAACTGCTTTCTACATTTCTGAGGATTACGATAATCTGCTTCCCTCTTTTCACCGGTCTCTCACTGCTGAAAATCTGGATTTTCCTCCATGTGTGTATGTATGTGTGTGTGTGTGGCAGAAAAAAACAACAAAAGACTAAAATCACAATTGTAAAAACACAAAATTAATCTTTTCTCCTTGCACAGTAGATTTATTTCTCCAATGCTCGATTCCATTGTGACAAGAAACAGAATCACATTTTCTATCCTTAGATGAGAAAAACAAACAAACAAAAAAATTGGTAAATCACAGTGGTCAGTTATTTTTCCCCCTCATATTCCAATGTCTTAGTGACAAACTTACATTTTATGAAGAAACAATCTAAGCAATAAAAGGAAGGCTGTGCAGGTCTTGAACAATCAGGGGAAAATGTGTGCAAAGTCACAACAGAGAGAAATGGAAGCTTTTAAGAGAAAACTAGATCAAAGTAACACATGAGACGATTCGAGTTTTGGATTAAATATAGCAAGATATCAGTAGCTTTACTGGTACAAGAGACTAAGCCCCGCCCCCTCTCCCCACAGAGCTCCTATAACCTATACCGTACATAAAGTGCAATAAAAAAAAAAAAAGACAAAAAGGAAGAGGCACTGGCCAGTAATCTTAGCATACATTCACTTGAGTGCTGATTTATACATATGAGTGATTTATGTCACACCAAAACTGTGGAAAAGAAAAATCTTATTAACTTAAAGAGTTGTAATTTCTTAGGCTGCGGATGAACAGAAAACATTTTCTTCATTTTACCTCCACAAAGAGGCTTCGTTCAAAGCAGAATATTCCTACCAGGTCATGTTCCACCGAGACACACGACAATAAAAACAAAGCTGGGTAATAAAAAACAGAATTCCATATGATTTAGCTCGCTAGTCTGATTTAGCAAGCTAGAAGACTTTGCTAGTAAAAAAACCAAATCTTTTTACCAGCTAAAAAGATTTAGTTAGTAAAAAGTAGCTGTTTTTACTAGCTAAGAAGATTTAGCTATGCTAAATCTTTTTACTAGCTCAAAAGATTTAGTTAGTAAAAAGGAGCTAAATCTAGTTAGCTAGCGAGCAAGCTTTGCATCTAGCTAGCTATCTAGCTTGATGCATAGCTACAGGCACACAGCTGAGTTGGACTCCAACTGGATTAAAAACAAGTTTTTTTTGTTTTTTTTAAGGAAAGGAAAAAAACCCTGATTGAATGTGTTTTGTGATGTGCTTCTACAAGGGCAGGCATTTTCTTCTTCACAAAAAAACAGTTTACAGTAAAAAGGCATAAAGAGAACATTTGACCTCGACGGGTTTTGTATGGATGACATACTACAATTAAAATGTGAATGGTGATCGAATGGAAGTCGTTGAAAAGTCTGGCTTGCGGCTTTAAAAGAAATCTGGGGCACATACAATGTTGTAGCAACGTGTCATGGCTGCCTCCAGAATCTTTTTTCAAAATTCATGAGTTATTCTACTGAAGATACACGAGTTCAGATAAGAGCTCTCTGTTACCTTAAGTCTACAATAGCAGAAAAGGACACTGCATTTACCGCATATATTGCCTTTTCTGGAAGGTTCACAAAGATTCCACCTTACCCAAATAACAGATTCAGTAAATCTGGTTTCTTCGTACATTTTCTTCTGTGCTTTCCTCGTCCAGGTTGTTCTGATCTGCAGCCATGAGACTGAGATGTGATTGTCAGAATTCTGACGCTGTGTGGAGACAATAAGTGATTGTGATGAGCAGCAGCAGTTTCCTGCAGTTAGGTGGATTTGTGAGGTGTAATCGGATACGTCATTTTTCAATGAATGCGATAGAATACAGTACAAATTCGATAGCATTATAGTACCTGTCTGGCAGTAAATTATTGTTCAAATTTCATCTGGGGTTTTAAACTCTTCCAATTGAACCCAGACCTACAGGGGGAAAACAAAAAACGCATCATTCATAAATACAACATCTTTGTGGAGATTTAAGATTAAGATTAAGCAATATCATTTATAAATATATTTAGACAAGCATGTCTAACAAATTGCATAAATACAACAAAACAATAATCTCTACAAACAGAGATGCACCAGATGATTTTTAGTTTGATTTGTCCTGTTGGGCAACTTGCTGAGCCTTAAATTAATAATTCCAATCAGTGACTGCACTATGACTAAACTACCAGTATTTCTATTAATAAGCTGCTTAAAATGAAGGTAACACTTTATTTGAAGGAGGGTGAATAAGACTGTCATGACAATTTCATCAACATGACATAACACATGTCATGAATATGAATAAGCCTTCATGAATATTTATGACTGTTGTCATAAAGCGTCATTCAGTAAATTATGCCACTTTTAATACAAAGTTGACATTATTCAAAATGTCTTTGTTATGACAACTTGACATTAACCAAGAAATCATTACTGATATAAATTTGTTATAAAAGTATTACTGATTGCACTTTAAAAATTAGGTAACTTTATGTTATTAAAGGTAAAGTTTAAACAGTAATGATTTCTTGGTTAATGTAAAGTTGTCATGACAAAGACATTTTGAATAATGTCAACTTTGTATTAAAAGTGTCATAATTTACCAAATGAGACTTTTTGACAACAGTCATAAATATTCATGAAGGCTTATTCATGTGCATGACAGGTGTTATGTCATCTTTATGATGATGTCATGACAGTCTTATTCACCCCCCTTCAAATAAAGTGTTACCAAAATGAATTAAGAGAACGCCGTACAAATCTTAAAAAGAAAATTGCTTTCTATGAGTTGAGACAGGTCTCTGGTTTGTTCAGGGTGTGTGAGAGAGAGAGCGCAAGACTTTAAATAGACAATATGAAGGATGAATGGAGTATAGCATTAACCTTTACATCATGCTGAATTTGGAAACGTTAGCCTTTTGGAAACTGAATTTGACTACTTTAAGTTAAAAATGCTAAATTTTGAATAATTGAGGGTGCTTTTTTTCACTTTTTACTAAATCAAGGAAAATATTTTGAATATTGTTCCTAAATCATCTTTTTTAAATTGGAACTGGTATGTCAAATATTTCTATTAAACTAGCCAAATACATCTGATCAGTGCTGCTAAACAACAAGAGTGAAATTCTTTGTGGTAACTAGCTCGATGGAAGCTAAAAAAAAAAAAACATAAATCAGACTCTTTCTAGCTAGCTACAGCTACACTGTGACTGCTTCTAGCTAGCTATAGCCAGACTTACTGTTTCTAGCTAGCGATAGACTCTTTCCAGTTAGCTACAATGTTTCTAGCTAGCTATTGGCAGACTGACTGTTTCTAGCTAGCTTTAGCTAGACTGTTTGTTTCTAGCTAGCTGAGCTGTTTTTGTTAGCTAGAAATAGTTTGATTTAGCTAGCTTGTCTGATTTAGATTACCTGGGTGGCAGAAGATTTAGCTAGTGAAAAGCATCTAGCTGGCTGCCTAGCGAGATGCTTTTGATTGGTATTTTGATCAGAAACTCTCTATATAAAACTTGTCTGATGCCAGTTACAGCTTATCTAATGTTACTATGGTGACCAGCTAATATCCACCTCTTCAAATGTGAAACTCTTACTTCAAATTCAACAACCCTGTTTAGGCATTAATCCAGCTGTACTGGTCTGCTACCTCAGGGTACCGGCGGCCACATCTAAGAAGAAACAACAGAGACATTGGATCTTTTAAATAAGCTGCTGACTGAAATTGAATCATCTCCTACTAGTTCAGTTCTGACCAACGATAAGCAATACATGGGCAAAAACAAAAAAATATATATATTTTTTTGCCAGTGAATACACCTAAATGCTAACAGGTTGTGCTGAATCAGCACTTTTTAGTGAGAAGTTGTTACTGAAGGGAGATGAGTCAAAGTTTGCCATTGCATTAAACATCAGTACGGAAGCACAAGAACCACATTTTCTACTGAGGCATGCTGACTGTTAATTCAGCCTGCCATAACAGAGAGCTATTCATTCATTGGTTTGTTTGTCAGGAACGATGTAAGCTGAACATCTTAGCAGGTTAGTCGGACTGATACGCTGCAGACATGATTTCTATCCAGTGGCCGATTACAGCCAGCGAGAGCTGATCATTTCACTTATTTGCATTTTTGTACATTTTGTAACCCGACTTTATCAAAAAAAGAAAAGTAGCTTTCTCTTACAGAATCTCAATTCGTGACCATGTACTGTTTTTTTTTTTGTTTAGAATTAGCAAGGCATGCTCTGCCATGTTTGAACAGATTGGAGCTGAAAATATTGGCAGCGTTTTGGAAATCTTTGGGTTCTGTTACAAAATGCACCCAGAGACTGTTTACAGTTACTAAATCTGAGCAGACTGACTGTGCTGGTGGAAGATATTAAATATGGTTTAAAATTTCAACTCAAATCATTTTGTCTTTGTTCTTAACTAATAATAAACACTGTTTTATATCAATTCCTGTATTACACAAACACACACAGTGTGACGTCTCATCTGCTCCCTATATAAACTTGATACCGCCTGCGAGTGGAAATCTGTAAAAAATATATATATGTATATGTATGATTGACATTTTTTCAGTAAAGTCCTTCAAGAAGAATTGGAATCACATTAAATCTGTATGACAGGCCAGAAATCGGCTATAAAAATCTAATTGGTGCATCTCTCTAGAGATTCCAGCAGACTGGATGTGGGTTACAAAGAGCATATATGTTCTATCTAAATCTAAATCTAAGACCCCTCTTCCACTTGGAGCACATGTGAATATGAAATATATGTGGACTTATGTGAATATACAGCTTTAGACAGGAAAACGCCTCGTCCAGGTAAAGAGTCAGACTGAATAAACGCCGGCCCCGCTCTGCCTCGTCCTCTGCTATGTGACCGTGTACAGTTCGTCTTTGCTGCTCTCGCAGAGCGTGTATCCACAAACCCGCGGCCTCCAGCTCCACCTCCAGCTCCAGCTGAAGCCCCGGCTCCAGCCCAGCGCCTTCCGGTCCTTCTCCTTGGGCGGCAGCAGGAACACCACGCAGCCGGCCACCAGGATGTGCCACAGCGAGTGCGTGTAGTAGTAGTTGCTCTCCGTCTCGGCGAAGACGTACAGACACACTCCGATGAGGGCGCACAGCGCTCCAGGCAGAAGGAAGAAGACCCAGCGGCGCCAGGAGGGCGGATAGCAGTGTCGCCGGCGGACGCATCTGTACACCTGTTGGTCGTTTTGGCCAAGAACAAGAGAAGCCGTCACGTAAAAAGTAGGTGTTATTTTTCCCCCCTTTCTGCTTATATAGCCATTGTTTTAGTTCAAAGTAGTTCAATTTTTTTATTACAAAAATTTCAACCCCTTCCACTCTCCAGGTGGCATAAATAAAACTAAACAGATACACAAATTAACCTTAAAAAAATAAAAATAAAAAATGCCGACGTGTCTCTTACCCAGGAAGTGACCATGAGAAGTATGGCACACAGGATGGGGCCCAGCAGGTTCCACAGGCCCTTGCGGTCCAGCTGCATTGACATGGCTATCAGCAAGGCCCCGAGCAGAAACAGAGTCTGCACACCAACAAGGAAGGAAGGAAGGAAAGAGCAGGTGAGGATGCTAAAGCTGTCGTTACCCTGTGAGCTGATTATAGAAGGAAAAAGGCCAGAGGCCTCTTACGTATTTGGCTGTGTCTCCCAGGCGAGCCATGCAGAGGATGGTGACCCAGATGGAGCAGATGGAGCCAAGGAAGTCGCAGTACTGCAGGGCGTCGTAGTCCATGATGCACAGGACCGCCGCGCCGGGCTGGTCGCAGGCGTGGTAGAACTTCAGGGAGGGGAGGGGAAAGGAGAGGATGTACTGAAGACTTCCTGTGCTCCACATGGATCCACATTCAGCCTCTAAATACTGATAGTACCTACAAACACTGAACATCACCCTGGACACAGATCAGTGAAACATGGACACTGTCCTACATTCAGCACCTCTAAAACAAATGAGGCTTCTTAATCATCAGAGTAATCAATTACTAAAATAATCGATAGCTGCAGCAATTCTTAAAAACTGGCGTCAACAAGTCCAAAGTTGGTTCAGTAACATCCTGGTTCAGTACCTGAGGACCAGATGACTTCGTAGTGTTTAGTGTAATGTCTCCATGTGTCTTTAGTCATAAGGTAAGATTCCCAGAAGCTTTGTCATTTCAGCCTGAAGAGGTTTGTTCCCTCACATTTGATCGGCAGTAGTCCTTACCGTAGAGAAGAACATGGTGAAGAGGTAGACGAAGGCCTCGGTGATGTAGGAGCGTCTGGTGGCGACCACGATGGCGGGCAGGAAGAACAGGTTGCTGAGCGTCAGCAACATGGTTGCCGTCAGCTGGCGGGCGTACGACTGGGCGGTGGAGCCGTCGGTGCAGCCCCAACCTTTCCAGCCTGCAGGTGTGGAAAAAGATGATGGACGCATCGGTGTTGGTGTTTGACATTTCTGCTTCCACCAACGCATTCACAACAAAAGGGCAGCAACTAGAGATTACTTTAGTAATGGATTACTCCATTCAATCAATCAATCAATCAAATTTTGTTTGTATAGCACATTTCAGCAGCAAGGCATTTCAAGGTGCTTTACATAATTAACAAAACAAAATAAAAACAGTATGTGACATTGAATAGACAGTAAGAAAGAGATTTTGAAAAAAAAAAAAAAAAAAAAAAAACAAACTTTTGTTACGGAATCATTCCTTTAGTGTACACTTGATTTGTAGCACAGGATGAATCTGCAACATGTGAAAAGCTCAACACTTTCTGTCGGACTTACAGCTTAGAGTATTTTTTAAAAACTTCTCTATGAAATATTTAATAAATCGATATCAAAAGATGCTTAATAGTAGAGTTTTTTTGGTTTTACAGAATTTGATCTGGGTAAAGTTAAAACTATGCCACTTGAGTTCTAGGTGGAACATATTTGTAGGCAAAGTTTTTTTTTTCTTAAATAAAAATATATAGATTTATTTCTGTACTTTTGGATTAATCAATCTTCTGATTCTTTCAGCAAATGGCTTTTTTTGGAGACTTTGTACCAGACTCCAAAATGTAACGATTAATCAATTACTAGATTAGTTGACGATTATTTCAAAAATTGATTAATCACAATTAATCTGATTAATCCAATTAATCGTTTCTGCCCTAAACACCATGTGAGTAGAAAACACACACAGAGACTCCATGTACCACTATGACCTCTCAACTTCACTTGAAGATGCCAACACAGGTAAAAGTATGTGTGTGTGTGTGTGTGTTACCTGCAGAGCAGACACAGGCAGAGTACAGGTATGTGTAGGATCTCAGCAGCCTACATTCACCGTACGGCCCACAGTCGTCCACGCAGGCGCTGACGGACACCTCCGGGACCACAGACACCACCGAGGCGTTACCGCAGTCACTGCTGCAGAAAACACACGGGAACAGCTTAAGCATGAGTACTTTCTCAGACTGTCAGACTTACACACAGACTGAAACAAGTCATGATGCTGCAGCAGCGTGCGTGTGTGTTCTACCTGTTGCATAGGAGCTGCAGGGTGAGGTACCACGTTGTGGACTGAGGGAAAGGCAGCCTGACCATGGCTTTAGGGACGCTGACGTTGATCCCGACGGCGTATCCCATAAACAAACCTGGAGAGAATCAACAAGATGGCGTCCGTTATCCCCATATGTCTGAAGGTACCGACATTTTTTGACACTTTGTGTCCGTATTTGATGCAGACTAATCATCAAATAAAACTTTAAGTCAACAACAACTTCATAATGGTCCAGAATTTAAACCCTGTCACACATCTACTGTCATATAAAGTGGTTATGATTATCGTTTGCATTCAACTTGTGTTCTTTGTGTGTGAAAATTTTAATAAAAGTCAAAGAAAGAATAAAAGTTAGTCATCATAAAGCCTTACAGGTAAACATCAATGTTTACTTCTATACTGAATTGAAAATTTGCTCTTTCTGAATTCACATTTTTGTCATATACAAAACACAAACAGGTGGACTTTTTTTTATTAAAAAAAATCAACCATATACTGATGAAATTAGA
The DNA here is from genome assembly GCF_001443285.1 of Poecilia latipinna. Classification (NCBI taxonomy): domain Eukaryota; kingdom Metazoa; phylum Chordata; class Actinopteri; order Cyprinodontiformes; family Poeciliidae; genus Poecilia; species Poecilia latipinna. The sequence continues at coordinate 508,391 of NW_015112811.1, read as the reverse complement.
GTGAACATGTTTTTATATTTTAAAGTAAAAAGTTATAGTTTGTGTTGAATTTCGACAATAAAGTGCAGGGGGTCCATCAGACCCACGAACATCATACATAGATTAATATTAAATTGTTTTAATGTTCTTCTGAATTCTTCTGTTTTGACAGAAAAGTTGACCTCAGAATAGAAGGCTACAATGTTTTTTATGCAGGTTACTCATATTGAATCTAAGGCTGTCAAATAATCACATGATAAATTAAAACTAACTCAATAATGTCCATTTCCATAATATATCATTTTTCTCTTTTCTGTCTTTCTACCATAAATTGAATGATAAAAATCTTCAGTCGGGTGCCTTTGTCTCAACTAGACCCCTTTTTTTTAAGTTCAATTTTGTTTTCATAATTCATTTCATTTGTCATTTCTGTTGTTTTGTTTATTTATTTTGCATATTTGAAATGTCTCCCAGTTCCAGTTTGTTCATCTTTGAGAACGTGTTCCTGCATTATTATGTCATTACCATTATATTACTTGAAAATGCTCTCAAAGGAACAATATTATCATTTATCGCGATAACTTCTGGGACGGTTTATCGTGCCAGGTCCACCTGTACCTGTTCTGCAGGGTTCAGAGTGGTTGAGTTGGAGGACCGGAGCCCAGGCAGAGAAACAGGCCACGATGCTGTTATTCCCCAAAGTCGCATTAGTCTATATTAGAAAAAACACAAACAAATAAAGAAATCTCACCCGTGTGTCTTAACAGTTTAAGTACAATCACACACACACGCGTCAGTGGTTCAGTCAGCGTTACTCACAGAATTGAGCGTGAGCTGCAGGTTGAGCGTTCCCCCGGTGGCCTGCGGGGGCAGCGGGTAGGTGAGCAGCGTGGGGTGCGTTTCCGTGACGCTGACGTTGGAGCTGTTGACGGGGGTGTACCGCAGCGACAGAACGTCCAGCTCCTCGTAGAGCACAGGGACGCTCCACACGCACGGGGACGCCAGCGGCGGCGGGGGAGCCGGCGCCGAGACGTTCCCCGTCGCCGTGGCGTTGGAGACGCTGCTCTTGCCAAGTAGCTTTGTGATGTCATCGTACGCTGTGAGGCCTACGCTCTTTGGCTTACATCCCACTGAGCGAGACAGAAACAGAAAAAGCAAACACATTCATAACCCTGGATGGGTTTTTGTTTTCCCGCATTAGACCCAGAAAAAGTAGCAACAATCATAGAATTCAAACTTTTTACTTCACAAAAACCGTCGATTAAGAATCATTTCTAAATATAGGCATTACAAAAATCTAGTTTGCAGTGTTTTTGTAGAATACATTAATCGGATTTTCTCAACTGATTCACTGCAAAAGTGTTATATTACTGATATATCAGGAATATTTTTGATCCTTTTGTGTTATTAGGTCGACTCAGAGGAATGTGCATCTATAAATTGGTGGTTCTTTAAGAAATGTTTTTGGTCTTGTTTAGAGTATTATGTATTACCGGCAGTCAGTTATTATTGGTTATCGGTATGAAATCAAAAAGAGCTAATTATCCCTAATTATTAGGTTTTATTTATTTCAGATTGGCTATTCTACATCTAATTACACTGAATGAACAAATTAAAGTTGTGTTGTTTTTACATGTTTGATCAAGTTTGTTAAGCTGTTGGTGTAAACCATACAATAACTCAGCACATGTGCTGAGTTATTGAGTTATTAAAAAATTATAATTCAGTATATATATGTCTGTGTTAAAAAAAGAAAGACATGTTTCAAATCAATTCAGCTCCGTCTTTCTGGATCAGATCGGTATCAGTCGATGCTAAACCTCAGATATCGGTATCAGAAGTTTAAAAAAACCAGCGCATCCCTCGTTGTAACATGCTGAAATGTGCAAAAAAAAGAAAAGAATGAATTACAAAAGAGCTCAGTGCTCACCTGTGAAGTTGGATCCAATCCTGAAGGTCACAGTTTGGTTGACTTGGCTGCTCTCCACAACGACCCGCAGCCACGAGTCCCATGGAGGGTTAGAGAGGGACGCGGTGCAGCTGACCCCAGAGCAGTTCAGCTCCGTCTGGCTGTGCTGCAGCGACGCCGAGCCCAGCCTGAGGAGCAGCGAGCAGCCGGCGCTCTCCAACGCCTCGCCGGACGAGCACCCGGCCACGGAAACCGAGAGACACGAGGTAAACTCCGGCACAAACAACCTGCCACGATTTAGCACATCTGAATTAATGAGACACCATTTCAAAAAAATGTGGACACCGTGTCGCGGTAGTTACTTGAGACGTGCGGGTCTGTCGGGGGCTGCAGTCTGAGTCAGGACGGTTCCCGGCTGCAGGACGGGCGTGTCCGCCGCTCTCCTGACCGACAGCTGGGGCTGGAAGTAATAGGAGCAGGACGGGAAACCCTGAAACATGAAAAAATAAATAAATCATGTCACTTCACTTATATACAAGGACATAAACAGTAATAAAATCAAACTCAGACTGAAAGGGGGGGAAAAAAATAGTTGCTTCCAATCAAGACATTGTTTATCAAACCAACCTGCTGACTAAATGGAAGGAATGTTGCTCAGCAAACAGCCACCGCTCCAGTTCAGCAGGTCGGAGGTAGAAACTAGGAATTTTTACAGAAACGCTGCCATGGCAACGTACACAACCTCATCATGATGGCTTACAGGCTTACATGGTTTCACAGGAGGCAAACTGGACTTTACATTCATATCCTGCTGCACATATTACAGTTCAGATTAAAGAAAGCAGCCAGGCTCACGTTACGCTGTGATGATTACATCCGATAAAAGGCTCCATCACACCCAGATCGCTTACACTGGAAGACGACGGCTTGGTTCCACTTTTGTCCGAAAAGTAAGTCACAGGTAAGTGCTGGGAGCCGGTGGCGCAAGAAATGTGAAGTAAATTATCCAACAGAACCTTTAACCTTTGTTTATTTTAATAAAAATATATAGAATTTTAGAGTTAGACAAAAACAGAAAGCTCCAACTTAGAATAAAATGAAATTACATGATTTGCTTGACAGATGTACAGTTCTACTTTTCCAGTGTCAGCACAAATAAATGAATAACTGCCGTCTATAAACCTGTATGAAAATCCAAGGTAATAGGCTGTAGCTACGAATTTTTCCTCCGTGTCCGAGCCAAAGGAATGACTGCAGCTGCAATATGGTTGCATATCAGTATTTTGACTTCCCTTTCAATCACTACATGTTGGTTAGCATTAGCTTAAAGTGATTAGCATTAGCTTGAAGAGATTTGTATTATTGTGCAATGTTAGAAAACTAACTGTATATTAACCAATACTCTTTAGGTGGTGTGAAAGTTTGCTGCATTAATGTAAAGCAGTAAACCCATGAGTAGAAAAGTGAGATTTTCTCCTGTTTTCATTCACTGCTGAGATGTTTCATACAATTACTGCATGGTTCACCAAAATACAGTAAGAGGGTGACAACAATGATCTTCAAAAATAGATTAGAAATTACAACATCAACAGGAAAGCTCCCAGAGTTCAAGTAAAAAAAGAAAAAGAAAAAAGTTTTTCCCACAAAGTGTGATTATCAACTCTGGTGGTTTACAGGTGGAGTGATCGCGTGCTGGCCTACACCAACCAGTCAGGCTAATGTTACGCTGCGATTGTGATGTTTGCATCCAATCAAATGCCTTGTCACACCCACATCCCTTTCATTTGATGACCGTGGTTAACAGAGAGGCGTTAAATTAAATTTCTACTTCTTACTGAAAAAAATGAAACTTTGTTTTCACTTTTTCCCCCCCACTTCTTGGGAGGATATTGTTGTGGACTGATTCTTCGAAACCATTGTTCCACAACTAACGTCATCCCTTATGGGATGAAATATAATCCATTATCTATTATTAGCCCTAAACAAGACATAGAGTTTCTAATATGCTAGTACATAAAACCCGAATAGAATTGAAATTCAAGGAGCAATTCTGCCAAAAATTTAATTATTTAGAGGATCAGAAAATGCTTTTTAGATGGCGAAGACTTATTAAAATCTAAGTGACGTCCTTATCAGAGTTCTGTGGTGGCCAGGGATTGATTTGCTCACTTTCTCATAAGAATAAAAACACAATCATACCAGCAGCAACATAGATACCAGTAGTACAGGGTTTCCCCCAGAGTATTATAAGCCTGGCGGCCCACCATGCTTTACTAGACCCCCGTCTAGGCTAAGCATTGCTTGATTTTAGAAAAATTAACAATTGAGGGGGGAGGGGGAAAAAAAGCATGCTTAATTATTATTATTATTATTTTTTTATCTTAAAGCCTAATTGCAAGCATCTCTGGCATTATGAGAGTTTCACTTGTAAAGTCAAATTTTATTTCATTTTTAGAAAACAAAATCCCAGAACAAACCTTCTGCTCTATGCGCCCGTCGTCCTCCGGTAAGTGCGCAGCGACGAACCAATCCCCCGGAGCCGGATCGGAGAGGTTAAAGGTCGTGGAGCTCTGGGAGGTTACCGCTAGAATCAGGGACAAGGAGGGGCCCCACAGGGTCGCATTTGGAAACACAGTCTCTGTTGGGTTTATGACGGGAGGAGCGCCCCATCGGAGGTGGCTGGGAAAAAAAAAGAAAAAGAAAGTTGAATTTGGTACAAATAAAAATCAGCCAGTAACGACAGATTTCTTGTTCCGTAGCAGCGTCTCGTGGCTTACATGCTGACGTTGTGCTGCCCACAGTTGAAGCTGTGGCCCTTTTTCACTGAGAAGAGCCAGCGAGCGACGGCGGTCTGCTCCGGTATGTGGAACCTCTGCAGCCTGACGCTGGCGTACCAGCCGTACTTCGACAACTTCTGAGCGGGTTTGGACGACAGCTCGGACTCAAAAGTCACTTGTCCGTCTGCAGGGAAGAAAAGGTTTGTTTAAAAGGCCAAAACATTCGTCACACAGTCGAAAAGCAGCGTTAGTAATCCATTAGTATAGAAAGTATGTGGAAAAAAAAAGAAAAAAAAAAAAAAGATGACTAGTTTAACATTCTTGACTTTGCAAACAAAGTCCTCTTTTGAAAGCTTAAAAGGGTTAAAAACCTTTCAAAAGAGGACATTTGCCACTTGATATCAACCCAGTCTCAGAAAAATGATTGAAATAAGTGTTTCTGAATCAGAATCATCTTTTATGGTCCTTGCACAGAAGCACAACAAAATGTGTTTCAGTACAGCTCATCTAAAGAACAAAGAAAGAACAACGAACATAAGAAATGGGTAGACGAGTGCCTGAGGCTGCAGGTATCATGGGAGGTGCTGCCTTTTGGTTAGATGAGAAGAAGAAAAAAAAGAAACACTTTCTTATTTACCTGTTTATTTTTTTATCATAGAGTTAATTGTTCCCTTCCTTTTTTGGACTTTATGCTTGGAGTTTTTCAACTGATATTCATAGTAAAGAGTTACACTTTTCAGTGATACGACTGCCATCTACTATTCTTTAAATGTAGAACTTTAAAAAGGTGACCAGCAAAGGTCATATTTCACAAATAACACGTCAAAAACAAAAACAAAAAAAAATGTTTTTTTTCCTATTGATTAGATATACAGGACAAACTCGACACCCATGTTTTAAGCTAGATTTTTTTTAAAAACTGAAAATGTAGGGAAATGTACTTTAATTCTTCCATTTATTGTTAAATTATAAACTACTAACTATCAAACATCCTGAAGAACATCGATTTGCTCTTTTCTGTGTTACAGAATAAAGAAAATAGATTGGACCTTAGAGAAAACAAGAAATCGGCATCGGACAGGAACAGTCTGATCAGTGCATTTCTGTAATATAGAAAACAGTTGTAGCATATTAAAGTAAAAAGTGACACTCATTCATAATAGCGATAAAAGGAAAACCACATGCACATAGAGACCATTTTCGAAATTTGTAGGTTTTACGACGTTTCTTCGTCGTTGCCGTCGTAACTTAAAAACAAAAAGTCAACATTCGTTAGCAGCCATGCTAATATTTGCCCTTCTCTTGATAAAACTCTTACCGTCTCCTAACGCCCAGGATGTCAGCGCGACGAAAAGCAACCAACGCAGAAAGCAGGCCTCCATCTTTTCTCTCCGACAAACCAACTCGTCACATCTTCCCGAGTCCACCTGTGTTACCACACATACCTTCAACTAAAAAAAAAAAAAGAAAAAACATACCTGGTTAGCACTTCCGGGTTTCTGTGCGACTACGTGGTGCGTCACGAGCGTGTCTGCAGGGGGCGTTTGAGTGCTGTAGGAAAAATCTGCTTGAAACGTCCAAACCTCGCTTGTCTTTATTTGTTGGTCATTAGTTACTGGTGACAAGTTACGATTTTTATGACAAAGCAAATGGAAACGGAAAAAAGCGTAAAAATTGTTAATTTATGTCAAATTCTGTTACAGTAGTCATTCTGAATGTCGTAAAACAACTAAGCTATCAAAAAATAAGTTCTAAAAGTAACATAAAAGTAGTAACACTGTAAAGCATTTTTTTAATGTCATTATTGTGGCACTTTTAACTACAGTAAAACAAAATATGGCCTCCTAAATTTTAAGTTATATAACTTTTTAAAAAAATCTATTTCTGGACTAGTTTCTGGTAGTTATAAATGAATAATAATGGTTCTCTTCTCCAAACATAGAAACTGTTAATTGGACAATTCATTAATTAATTAAATGGCAATTTCATTTAGTGGCAGATGTAAGCATATTTGATAGAATTATGTCTAGATACAGCTGCACACTACTAAGATATATGGGAGAGATTTAAGGGCAATACATAACTGTGAAGAGGAAGAAAAAGGAGTCCATGGTTTTGAATTGTTTTATTTATTTTGTACAAATAACCTGAAAAGTGTGAGGTGTATTTATATTCAGGCTCAAATCAATATTTTCTGGAAACACCTTTAGTCATCATTATATTGCATTGTTAACTTTCTATTCCACAAACTGTTTTGCATGAAGTTCAAAAAGTTCATTTTGGTCTCATCTGATAATATCACCTTCTCCCACTTGTTTATGTATATGTATGTTAAGTTATTTAATTTCCCTTTGGGATCAATAAAGTATTTTTGAACTGAACATTTGCCGTGTCCTCCTGGCTTGTGGAGAACTCCAAACAGGACTTCCTGAGTTGGCCGAAGCATAAATCTGCATTAAATACGTTCAAGTTTCACTTGGTGTCAAAGTTCATTTTAAGTTCCACCTTTTCTCCAGAAGCTTACAGTTTAAAAGGCAAAGCTGTAACTTAAAATGTCCGCATGGAAGATCATAAAAATGTGACATCATCCTTGGACTCCACCCAGCACCACTGAGCATCATAACCCAGTAAGTCTTTCTCCCCACCAGCTGAACACTCATCCTCGTCCTTCTTCACTTCCTGTCTATTGAACACAGATAAACTCTGCTGAGTTGGACGTTCAGAGTTTTTCTCTCCTGCGTCCTGACTGGCAGCTTTCAGTTGCTTTCTTCTGCTGGACCTGAGCAGAGCTCTCTTGATGGTCTCGGCGCCGTTTCTGATGTGAAACCGCGCCGAACCCAACTCCAGGGCTTCCGATTTGGGCGTGTCAGCGCTGTCCAAACTGTTGGCGGCAGGAAGTGGAGCCTGAGCGTAACTTTCAACTTGGATTGATTCGGAGGGAGACTGGAGTTCAGACGTCTCGGCGCGTGGTGGGTTTTGATCTGCTGGTTTTGTATTGGCTGTTAGCCTTAGATCCTGAAGGAAAGCAGGAGTTGGGTCCTCTCTGTGGAAATAACAGAGGCAACAGAAAGTTACACTTTGAATAATCTGAAAGGAAAGACCTAACATAACCTGTTCACTTCGCTAATCTGTAAAAGATGTTCAGGGAAGGTTTTCTAGGTTTGAGCGAATCTAGAAATCTTTGTTAAATGTGAATAAAATTAAGGAAATTCACTCAAAATCAAAATTTTACCTCACCTTTTGAAATTGTGTGTTATTGGAAATGAAAAATAAAGGAACTAATCTTCTAAACAAACAAGAGTGAGTACGAAGATTCACTTATTACATCTAGCGATCAGGTCCGAAATTTTGGTGTAGTGATTGACTCTGAGCTGAACCTTCAGCATCACATAAAGATAGCTACAAATTCGGCCTTCTGTCACCTGAAGAACATTTCTAGGATTAATGGACTGATGTGTCAACCAGATCTAGAGAAACTCATCCTTAGTCGCAGTGATTACTGCAACAGTGTCTCATCACTGCTGCTGGGATTCTCACTAAAATCAAGACGATGGAGCTCATCTAAAGTCCTTCCACTGGCTCCATGTATAGCTCAGAGATTAGACTTTAAAATACTTCTGTTAGTCTCTGAAGCTGATTCTCCTCGCCTGCTTTGCGGTCTCTCAACGCACCTGCAGGGAGACATTGAGGGAACGTGCTCCTCGATGGTCACCAAGCTGCTCAGGCTGCCCGATAAGCTGCTGCACCGGCTGGTCTGGAGACCCCTCTCCTCCATCAGCCAGCGCATGGCCTCAATGCCTTCGTGCACGGCCACCAGCTGCCGCAGGATCCTCACGTCGGCACAGCGGAGCCACCGCTGCAGGGACAGAGCAGATGCTTTTACACGTGTGCATGTGTGAAATGTTACTGAACCTTTGCCTTTTCATTCAGGGTTGATCGGTGTTGATGGTTTACACAATGAATCACTTCCTAAAACCAGCAGGTTTTAAATGCATCTATTATATTACACCTAATTCAGCTAAATATAGTTAACATTATGTTATCTATTGGTGCTAATAAATTTTTTTTTTAAATGATCCATTCATTTAAGTCAAGTGAGCGGCAGTGGTTAAATACCTAAAACATGCCAGGCAATTATTGAACCAGTTATTGATACTTTTTGAAATCATCATACTTATTTTGTTTTAATTTACATTTTACTAATTCCAAAAGACAAAGAATTATTGGGACTGATATATGAAAATATGTTTTCCCTGTAAGTCCTAGAAGAGCAGTAAAAAATAAAATATAAATAAAAAAAATATTAAAACTATAATTAAATGTAGTTTGGGAAAAACAACTAATTTAATAACTACAATTTTTAAACATCTAGACTTATTATTTATGTTCTAAATAGCATTAAAAAAAATGATATTTAACATTTTTATTGTTATCGTAATAAATCAATTAAATATCGCTACATCGTGCATTCCTATCCTGAGGAGCAGAGTTCAGGATCACTAGACTGAAGTGTCACTTTGTATGCTGACACCTATTGGCCTAGAGGTGTAACTGCACTAAATAATAATAATAATAAAACTCAGCCAGCAATCAACCAGAAACGACAAACAACTTGGAGGCATTTTGCCTGTGCTTCGAGAATATGAGACGAGTAATATTCATTAAGAACTAAGCATGATGCATAGTAAATAATAGCAATTACAAATCAAACATTTATTTTACATTAGGAAAATATCAAAATTAAAGTAATAAGTGGCTATGTGTTTTCACCAATATTGGTATTTGTTTTTATCTTCCTGCAAACTTATTTTGTTATGATACTGAACTTAGCTTTTTTTTCTTTTTTTTGTTTTTGTTGCAAAGACAGTATTTTACCAAATCAAAATTCTGAAATTAACTTTTAAAATACAAAAATAAAATAAAATAAAAAAACTGAAAATTGAGAAGTGGTTAAATGTGTCACGCAGCCAGGGGAGCGTTAGATGTTTATTTTAAAAGGCATGAGATTTTCACGCTGAAAATGAGGAATGAGGAAAGACCGGTGGGAGGAATGTGCAGGTGAGGAGAGTGGAGACAGATGAGGGGTGTGGTGAGGGGACAGGTGACAGCCGCAACAATCACGAAAATAAACGAGCAGGTACAGTGAAAGAGAACGAAACTCTTCGAGAGGAACCGATCAAAGACCGCGCCAACGAGTTAGACGAGTTTTCACGCATCGGTAGAAGGTTACCATCTCTTGTTTCAAGGTGTTGATTTTATCAGATAAACCATCCGAGGTGTGATCCGAGCGGCCCGACGGGTCAGCTGTCCATCCCTCGCAGTCCGCAGCGGCGTCCTTCATCCAAACCAGGAGACTTTCCGGCGTTTTCCTCCCGACCTTACTCTCCAGCTCGTTAAAATCCGGATAGAAATCGTTGAGGATTTCCTCCGCCATCTCTCCCACAGGTTAATCTCTGAAGCTGGAAGATCTTGCGCGTGAACTCTCTCGGACCTCCTTCCTTAAAGTCCCAGAAAATCATCACACCCACGTTTAATCATCATCGACTCTGGCCCGGCCGGTGTGTATTCCCGCATACTCCACTGTAAGGCATGATAATGAGCGAGAAAACTTTGTGACATACACACACACACATACATACACACACCACCAGAACGGCCAGTGAAAGCGCTGGAAGTGTGGAAGAAGCAGCTCGTGCGTATAACCCGCCGTCCTGTCCCCATTCATCCAGCGCGTGGGTCTCTGGTACCGACCCGAAGCATGATGCTGATGGACGGTGGAAGCGCTCTTTGTGAAGACTTCAAACAATGAGGGACTGAGGGGGTGGGGATGGGGGGGAGGTCACGTGGGAAACTTTTCGGAAGCACCTGTGAGCATCTAGCAGCCGGTGATGATGCAAAGGACGTGACTCATGCTAAATATATGATATCACGTGACCACTATTGTAGTCTTTCAACTTCTTTTTTTTTTTTCATTCCGGGCAACGTGAATGCTTTTGTTTTAGTTTCCCCTCTGATTTCAGAGCTCACATTTAGCCAGAGTTGGATAGTAACTATAACTCCATTTACTCAATTACATTTACTTGAGTTACTTTTTTTTTGGCGTGGGGGAGCGTGGGGGGGGGTACTTTTGTACTTTTAGGAGTATTTTACTACGCTGTAATGTTGAACTTTTTGTTATTTTAATCAATCAAATTGTATCTGTGTAGCACATTTCAGCAGCAAGGCATTTGAAAGTGCTTTACATCATCTNTNCTTGGTGGTAAGTTCTGAATAAGGTTGCGCTGGTATTTTCCCAAAGAAGCAGAGCACATTGTGAAGCAGGTCCGCAGTGACGCTCGCGGCCCACTTTCACAGCGTCGGAGCGGAAAAGCATGTGAGGACTCCAGCATCTGCCGCCGACTAAAATAGATGACATGTTTTTCATCGTGGCCCGTATTAATGGACGTCAGAATTAGAGCAACAGTTGGGAAATTCCCGCTCCTGGCCAGCCGAGGTCACGACTTCACCGTTATGCTGTGAGGGGAGTTATTTATATCATAGTATCAAGCAGTGGACACAACAAGTCTGCAGACTCCTACTAGAACAAAGTTAATAAACTTTTGTGAATCCTGTAGAATTTAAATAATGTAACTTAAGGAAAAATAGAAGATATTACTTTGCAGCGGGTCTCCTCTCGTGTCCCAATTGAACTTTTGTCCGATGAAGTTCTGGGTTTTGGTTTGGCTGTTATAAAATTGTTCTCTGGGTGAAACCGTTTTGTTAGTTAGCTTTGGTTGTGTCTTTGAATTTAGTAGTGCTGAAAAATAAAATCTCTCTAAAATATCTTCAGTTTTTCAGTAGACACCTTAAGATTGTGAGTCAGAACTGACTGATTTTCTTTTAGAATTGTTCATGATTTCATCCGGATCAATTCAAAAATATTGGTAATATCGTTACCGAGCCAGCATCAGTTCCGGATCGATAAGACCCGATGCTGTGGTTTTAGATTCCCTCTTTAAATTTTTTATTGTATTTCTGTATCATAGTTTTGTTTTGATTTTCTCTCAAATTATATATATTTTTACTCTGTTTCAGAAAAATGCACACAAAACAAATCATGTCAACATGCATACATTTTGCCCAAATTCTCACAAGTTTGAACAAAAATAAAAGGAGGGGGGAAAACCATCAGGTCAGACGTTTGATGATACACTTGAGATTAAATAATAATAAAAAAAGCACTTTAAAAATGCAGATATCTTACTGCATTAGTTTGGATTTTTCAGTTAAGTAATGGAGAAAGTATGTCACAGAAAAGGTGACATCGCAAAATACGGTAACACTTTGAATATTTATGACTGTTGTCATAAAGCGTCATTCGGTAAACTATGACATACATTTAATACAAAGTTGACATTATTCAAAATGTCTTTGTTATGACAACTTTACATTAAACAAGAAATAATTACTGATATAAATTTGTTATAAAAGTATTACTGATTGCACTTTAAAAATTAGGTAACTTTATGTTATTAAAGGTAAAGTTTAAACAGTAATGATTTCCTGGTTAATGTCAAGTTGTCATAACAAAGACATTTTGAATAATGTCAACTTTGTATTAAAAGTGTCATAATTTACCGAATGAAGCTTTATGACAACAGTCATAAATAATGATGAAGGCTTATTTATGTTCATGACAGGTGTTATGACATGTTTATGAAAGTGTCATGACAGTCTTATTCACCCCCCTTCAAATAAAGTGTTACCGTAAAATACTAGCATTTTAACCAGAATGTGTGGATTTTCTAACTTTATCCAGTGGTGGAACAATTTGTGTGTGTAAGGAATCATTTTCAGAAAGGATTATTGAAAGAGTGTGTCTGATGCCTCATAAAGCACCGCAGGCGTAGAAAAATGCCCCAAGTAGAAAACAAAATCAGTACCACAATGAATAATGCAATAATGTGTCTTCTCAGCCACCAGGAAGGGGGAGGAGATTGTATCATGCTGTCACACAGAGTCAAAAATATCACTTTCAAGCTGAAAAGACTTGTTCTCATCTGCTCTGAGAGTTTTAAAACAGACATCCCTCCCTGATAACCTCCAGTTTCAAGACGCGTCTTCTCCACCCAAACATCAAGTGCTGCTGCCGAGCCAGGGCGTTCCATCACTTCGACAGAACAGTAGAAGCACTCGAGCCGCAGTGTCACTGCTGGGGAACTGACAGAATACACAGCTGGATGTTTTAGACAGAGCCATCTAATCATTTCAGAGCTGTTTTTTTTTTTTAGTTTTCTGTTGCTTTTTAGTGGTCTGTTCACAGCTTCTTTCCCTTTTCTTTCTCGTGAAGCTGGCTTAAAATATCCGTTACGGCCCGCACACTTTGTCCACGAATACAAGCGCCTGGTATCAAAAGTGAATCTAAAGATAAAAAGGCGTTTCACAGCAACATCTTTCTTGACATTTTTACTTTCAATTTCAGAAAGGTAATGATTTCAGTTGGTTTTATTTTCAACGCAATAAACGTGTGATCCTTTTTCAGCAATGAAAATGACTTATGATGTTCATTTCAAAAGATTTGGTCAGTGAATTTTGCTTGGCAGACAGACTACGTTGTAAAAACTGCTGGGTTAAAAATCAACGGACAGGATGGATAGTGGAGGCTCTTACTTGAATGATATGGTGGGCTAACATCTAACAATCTAAAGCGATCCTGTTTTCAGAAATGGTGTTTCGAAGACTGAGTGCACTGCAGAAAATTCTGGTTTGATCAAAGGATTTGAACTAGAGATCAAAGGTAGTCCACATTGCAAGTGAAATAGCAGTGCTATTTTTATTTTTTTACACTTTTACAGGACTGTAAGTGGATCATTCACTTCCAGATCATAAAGAAAAAAAAAACACTTGCCAAGTGCTATCAAAAACCATGACTCACTTCATCACATAAAGGAACACGAAGTACCCAAAGACAAGGAAGCAATATGCTAATAACAATTAGCATATTGCATATTGCCAATGACAATTATGCTAAATAAAATTATGTCAAATCAAATTATTTAGCATAACTTTATCTCATAGTATTTCTTAATTCATTCTGCAAAAGAGGTTCAGCAAAGTCTGATGAGGTTTTTTGTAGTTCAAAATGGCGGACAGACCGCTAATGACGCTCCTTACTTTCCATCTTCTTGAATGGGTCACAGTATCTGACCCAATTGTTGGTTCAAACCACTCATTTAAAAAAAAAGAAAAATAAATCTTCACAAAAGCCAGCAGATGGCGCCATTGACCACCCATTTCATAGCGCTCTTGTCTGGTCAGATTTCTCGTCATCCACCCAGTCAAAGTGATCTGCTCTGCTCGTTGGACATATTTTGATTTATGTGCTCAGTTTGGCTCATGTTTCGCAAGGAGGCAGGCTTACCTCCCCAGCGCAGGAAGCTGAGTCGAAGTCAACACACCGAGGCTGAGTCACGCATTCAAGAGTCGTGGTTCCCAGCCCAGATCTGGCATTTCAATGCCAGGTCTGGACTATTAAAGAGATCAAGTCACTGGACAAACATGCTGGACCGCTGTTAACGGTTTCCGTAGTTTCATCACCCAATTAGTAATAAATGACACAGCATTCTTGCAATTTCTTGGAATGTGGGAAAACAATGGGTCAGAGCAGGACTGTATAAAATGGGCTTACGCCCAGGATGGGGGCAAGGAGTGAAATATCACCCTGTGTTTTAGGAAATGGGAGCATGATCCTGGAATCTGCATCACACGGAGCGGGTGACGGCCATAAAAATGTTACACAATGAAAGAATTATGGCTTTAATGAGTGAGGGGCCACCGGCTTCCAGTTTTTTGGAAAAATCATAAACTTAGACAAACATAAAAAAATGATTAAAATGTTGATGCCTCTGAGAGGCCACCATTATGAGCTGATAAGATTTTACTGCTGCCGTCAGTGCAATTAAATGGGATTTACAGTGGATCATAAAGAGGACGTGGAGTTTATTAGCAGAGTTACTTCCTATAGCTGGCCTGCCTACCTGCCTGGTTTTACTTTACGTGAGTTCACGTGAGTCATGTGAAATATTTCTAAAGGACCAAAAATCACAAACGCGTCATACAGTCCTGGCAAAACTATTTAGGCCATTCATCTTTTCCCAGATTTTATCAAATCTCTGTGTGGACTTTATAGCTTTTGCTAACAATATTTTGAGGTATGTTTCCACCAGCTTTATTTTTTATTTTTTTTTACTGATTTGTCTTCACAAAATAACTCAAACTCAATCAGATCTGATGGAGTACTTGACTGTACTGAACTCCAGACTTTGATTGGGCCATTTTAATGCTTAAAATGTCAAAATGTCACGGAGTGGAGGTTTGTTGATGAGGATGAATGCGGTCTGATCCCAGGGTAAAGTGGAAAAATGAGTTTAATGTTGACAGACAACACAGCAGAAAAGCAGGTGAGTCAAACAGGTAACAGGGTAACAAGATGACACAGTTGAGACTAAACACACATTGGATAACAAGGGACGGCTGGAAATAATCAAGGAGCATGACATGACAACACAGGGACTAAATTAACCAAAATGCAAAAACACAGAAACCCACATCCTCACATAAATATGCTTTCATCAAAAACCAGGAGGTCTGCTACTCTAGTCAACTTCTGGCACACCCGAAACAAAAGACACGCTAAGAAAAAGGGAACATCAGAGGAACTGGAGGTTGAGGAAACAGGAAAGACTAAGAGACAACGAAGAGCTGACAGATATGGCCTAGAAAGAAAAGTCAAACCATCGCTGGCTGTACTTGTTACATTGAGTTCATATTCATAATAAAAGCATTTTCTGGATTTTTTTTGTGGACGGTTATAAAAACGGTGTTCTTTTGCGTTTTGGTGGGAACCACCTGGTATATTCCATTATGTCCAGCTTTTTAAATGAGTGCATGATACGCAGAGGCAAGCTTTTTATGAACTTGTGATATATTTTTGGGAATGTCAAAGTAATTGTCGTTTGTTGGCATATTACATATAGTCTGAATACAGGGTACAACTCTCTGTGAGTTGCTGCTGCACTGTAAATAAATTAACAATAACACTGATAAACACTGAAATGTATATGTTGAGAGTAATGCATGACATCTGTACGCTAATCAAATTAATAATTACAAACAATAGCATATCGTTAGGAAAGCTGTCACAAATGGCTATCTGTTAGGAATTAAAACAATGCTTGTACTTGTAACACCGCCGTCCACATAATCAACAGTTTTCCTGAGCAAGTACGGAAAACAAAATGAAATCGTTGGCACTATTTAGTGCTATTTTGAGCAAGAAGCTACTATTTCTGCAATCATAAATTACCAGAGAAATCCAAGTCATTGATAGGAAGCACAGCCAGCTCACTGAAGGGAGATTAGAATTAAGCAGAATGGTGCAGGACGGCAATGGCCAGGCTAACTTTGTGTTGGTCCAGCACATAAAATCCATAAGAAACACAATGAAATTTGTTGGTGAATTGTAACAAAATGTGATAAAGTTTAGGAGGCGCTGTACTCTACTCACTAAAAAAAGACAAGATGTTCTAACCGCCCCGTTTTACAATCTCAGTCCAGTGGGAATGAGCCTGAAGCTCAAGTGTGTGTGTGCATGTGCGTGTGTGTGTGTGTACGGAGTCCTGGGTCAGAAAAACAGCATTAAAAATGAGGCCACTTGGCCAGGAAATCCTCTAAGTTCACATGGCCCGTGGAAATCAGTGCCATGCAAACAAAGTCAATCATGCAGGGTGGAGACCTCGGGGTTTTTTACGACGCTGTTATGGCAGAAATCAGTCAGTCATTCGCTTCCCACGTTTCCCAAGAAAAATAAGCTCCCAGGTGTGGAAACGATCTAATGTGAATCGGAGCAAAGGTATGAAACGTGAGTAGACAAAAAGAAGGGAAAACAGGTGTCTTTTTATTTTCCTCTTTGTGCTTTAGATATATAGACACATTTCTTTGTTAAAAATAAAATCACATTTTGACCCAATTGTGCACCATGACACTGCTTGGTCTCCAGGAGTTTTATTACCCTTATTATATTGTCCCACATTTTGAATCTTTCATTTATTTCTGAACCTCAAAATAATAATTCAACTTTTACGTTTTGGTGTCTGCATTTTGTTTGAACAGCTTTTACAGTTCTGGAATATGCTTGCAGAGACAAAAAAAATTGCAGCATTACCTTTTGCCATTATTTTCTCAGGTGCATATGTAGTTTTCTTTGCAATTATCTTGACTGTTGCTAAAAATGAAGATGCAGAAGTCTGTTTTACAGACATGTTTTCACCATTTGACATAATCATAGTCCAACTGGCAATTTGCATGAAGAAAGTAAGATCATTTAGAGGAACGTAAAGCCTTGTT
This sequence comes from Poecilia latipinna, assembly GCF_001443285.1. NCBI lineage: Eukaryota > Metazoa > Chordata > Actinopteri > Cyprinodontiformes > Poeciliidae > Poecilia > Poecilia latipinna. Next base: position 491,342 of record NW_015112811.1, on the reverse strand, counting down.
GTGTCCATGGGAATGTTACTTGTGCTGTAATGTTACAGTCTTATTGTATTGTATTTATTAGAGTTTTGAGTCCCATATAATGAGGTTATCCTTCAGTATTAGAATACTGTCAAGTAATGAAATAATTATTGATCAGAAACGAGGTTATGCAGTCGTCAGTTCGACAGGTGAGCACACAGAGGTTAGTCAATCTTTGCTGGTGCAGACAGAGTTTGCGCATAGCGTAGCATGAGATTAATTTAACATTGTTATTATTGGAACTCTGCTGCATAACCTGATTAGCACATATTTTACATTCATATGTGTTGGTCAGTAAAATATGGTCTCAGGAGTATTAGGCATTAAAAACAGAACCAGTTCCTGAGTGGAGCTCACTTTTTTTAGAACTTTGAACTGAAAGAAGAGCCCTTATGAAGTAACGGCTTTTAATATTCACAAGTTTGCATTGCTGTCATGTGATGTTGACATTAAAAATTACTAGTAAAAGTGGATTTTTTGGGCTGCAATACCATTATATTTTGAAAACATAGAGTCCAAAAGCATGTTTTTCTCCTTAGAGATTCAAGCCTCGGCCCATACGTAAAAGAAGGATAAGTTTTACCAAACTTGCCGGAATTAAATCAAACTATTAAAACACAAAAAAAATCTTTTGACATTTTTTTCTGAAAGGTGAACATGGTACTCTTTGCATGTGTTTGCATTTGGGCACCAACTGGGAGAAAAAAAAAACCCTGAATCTAGGCAAGGTAATTGGGCTCATACATACAGCAAGGGCCCATTAAACATCCTGCATGTGTATGTTTTATCCAAACCATGACATAAAGCACCAAACTGAGATGAAAGATGAAACATAAAATACTGTTTACAGTGCGAGAGTCACACCGACGGGCAAACAAATTCAAAGCAAAGGATCTCCAAACATTGAAAACGCAGCATTCTCTGAAGTGCGTATTCCAAGCCGAAGAGGCCCAACCTGAGGGGAGACATGTGAATGTTTCGTTGCTGGTCATTGCGCCATGCTGTCCGACTGCGGAGACCGTCGGTGGACTCTTGCAGCATCAATCTGTGTTTAAACAGGTGGCGGCGGCACCGCGGAGCCTGATCGAATGCGTGATGGGGGGAACCTGGAGGAGCCCGTGTCAGAGGCCACGGGGGCCGCTGGGTTCTAAGCACATTAACATTCCTGAATAAATAACCCCAGGGAATGTTATTGTGGAGACGTTAAACAGGATTTTCCTTGGAGAGCCCAGGAGAAAGGCCAGGCATCACTCCTGCATCTCTGTTGCCTCGGGTTGGAGGAGCCAATTGAAGAGATTTAGAAAGCTCTTACTTCCTATTTCTGCTTAGAAAGAAGAAGAAGAAAAAAAAACGCTTGAATCTGTGGAAAAACCGCTGGTGGCAACACATGAAAGACTTGTGTTTATTTAGGCTCTGCTAAAGATGTGGTGTTCATCTTTTTTTAGAAAATGAATCAAATTGTGATGTTTTTTTAATGTATTATATGAGCACAACAACGTCCTCTAAATGTAAAAAGAAACAGCTAACCTCATCTTAAAACTACATTTTTGCATATTTCAAATCAATAAATCATTAAGACATAGTTTTCATTACATTAACTTCACAAACAGAACCACATATGAGAAGACCGACTGCTGTCTTAAATCTTTTCCACTAGTTGAGAATCCATCTCACAGTAAAATGATTGTTTGCATCGCGGCCTTGAAACATTTCTCACATTGACAGGCAACAACAATTGCTTCTCCAAGAAGGAGGTCTGTGAATCCTGTGGTTTATTAAATGGAACCTGGTGGCAAAATTCAGTCCCACAACCTTCAAAGGCAGGAAGAGCGAACTCCATGTTTCTCTAAATTCAATTAAAAATAGATACGAATTGGACTAGCGTGTTGTAAATGTACGCATCGACACATTTCAAAGTGTTTATCTACTCAGTAGTTGGTCTGTTTCAGCTCTGCAGTTATCAATGACTGCCCACTCCACCAAAATGATCCAAAGCAGATGATACACAATTAGAATGTCTGCAACGCAATTGTTTCATTTGTGTTTCGTTTGTCTGTTTTTGCCAAATTCTGAACGATATCATCTCCCCTCACGATCCCCGTGCGCATGATCTGGTTGTCACAGATGACTTGCGAGGAGGCGCAGATTTGGAGCTCACTAGATAGGAGCGGTCCATCGTTTCCTCCCCCAGGAGATTCAGAAATTCCTGATGTTGAAGGTCAACAATTTAGAAGTCTCCAAAAATGAAAAGGATGCGCTTGTGCAGAAATTGCTCAAAAATGCACAGTAGCACATGGAAATTATTTTTCAAACAGAACCATCGTGGTGTAAAACTTTCACATATGGGACATTAGAGAAAGCTGTGTACAATTAAGACGATTTCCACCCTGTAAAGCCCGCGGCAATGCTCTGCAATCAATACTCCTCCAGAGATGCGCATTCGCCGCGTGATGAGGTCGCCGCTCGCAGAGTGACAGGGAATGAAAAAGCACAAGGCCAAACGCCTCTGGCCGGCTGCCAGTGGAAACCTGCGCTGCAGAGGGAGTATGAGTTGGGACACCTGAGATTTAAACTCAATCACATGGAAAATGTTATCCACGCTTCCTTGCTCCTGGTTTTCTTTTCCCGACTTTCTGCTGCTACTTCAATTACTGGAAACACAAGACGCCTTTGGAGGGTCTTTGGGATCTTTACCTCCATCACATCCTTGCATGTAAAAACATTACCCTTTCACCGGGGAAGTTGGTAACGTATCTTTCGAAAGCCTGTTTGTTGCCTCCTCACCTTGTTGCATAAGGGAGATTAAGTGAGGATCTCCTTATGCAACATGACGACGCAAACGGCTGCCTGAGCCAGGTGAGCATCTGGCGGCCATTGGAGCACGCTTGTGATGTTTGATGAAGTCAGTGTTTGGGGCTCCGTCAGCACAGCATTCGTCTTGGCCTCTTTCCCACGGGGCTCCTCGAGATACATGTAGAGGCAATTTGTTGAAATTCTTTGCAAAGAGGAAAAAAACAAAACGAGGGGCAGCAATGGCCTTGGGATTGTAGAGCTGGAAATCAATTTGAAAGGTTGAGACTGGTTGGGGGTATCAGCTTTTGGAAGTGTTTGAAACTTCGCTTAATATGAGGAATGACTTCATTTTGTCTGACGTGAATTCTTTAAACGGATGTGTATGCGTTATTGCTTTTGCTCCCAAACTGTTTAATCCGGGAATCTGTTCATTGGACCATCCGCAATGGCTCTCAGTAAAGTGAAAAGGAACCAGTTAATGGTTTTAAATTCAGATGCAGTAACAAATGCAGGGTTTTTCACAATTTTTCCTATTTTTTTTCCAGCAATACTTGCAATAAACCTTCACAAAGAATGACACAAAAAAAGCGTACCAGTAACATCTTTTCAGATTTGTTTTCCTTGTTATTAGGTTGTAATTTATGTGATTAAGAACAAAAACATATCCATCCACTTTTATGTTTGAATTCTAAAAACAGAAATAAAATGCTGGTTCTGTAAAAATGACAAGAAATTTCCTAAAGTAAATATTTGCCTGAAAAGTTGTCTGCTATCAAAAAATAAATAAATAAAAAATCCTGTTTGATTTGGTTGTGCTGAGAGCAAGAGGGCTAGACTCACACATTAGCTTTGGCTCTTTTTACCCAGAATGCACTGCAATGTAGTCGTCTTCTTTGCTTTTGGAGCTGTCGTCCACAGACGAATTCAAGCCAAACTTTGCTTTAAAGTTCAGGTAAAAGTCAGGAAAACAAACCGACATCTAAGTTCACATCAACAACTTTACAACGCAGTTAGAGCGACATGAATGTGTTGTTTGGTCCTGGAGCCGTTTTATCTTTCTTCCCCTTTCAGGCTCTCTTCCGTTGGCAGACGTGTAACTGAGACACATGCTGAAGTGATTCCTGCTTTATGTGAACTTGGAGAGTTTACCATCACTTGGATTGTCTTAAGGGGAAGTTTGGAAGAAATAAGCCAATGATGCATCAGGACTCAGAGTAACATTAGTCACAAAGATGTTTAGAAGGAAATATGTATTCAGAATATAAGTGGGTGGGACTTTGGAGGTACTTTCATGGATTTGGTTCTTTGGAACCAAGTCTTATTTTTTTTAACCTTCACTACAAATCAACAAAAAGAAACATTACTTGGATTGTTCTCTTTCTAATGGACCACTCTTAGCTGCAATATTTTTGCTGACTTGTCAACAGGCTAACAACAAAATCCAGTTTATCTCGCAGTGTTTATTAGACGGTCCCAGACGGGAGACTCTCAGCGAACGCTGCCCTGTCTCCAAATCTGCTGAAAGAGAAGTCTGGTTCGCCTCCTTAGTGTTTACAGTGTCCAGACAGACAGAGACAGCAGGAAACATAGATGCAGACTCAGAAAGACTTGCAGCTGGAGCACACACACACACACACACACACACACACACACACACACACACACACACACACACACACACACACACACACACACACACACACCAAAATCACTCCTAGGAGTCAGGGCCTCTGGATAGGGTTAACCTCAGGGCTTAGAGTAGTTTTAAGGGGGGACATTAGCATTCATAGAATGAGAATGACCTAGAGACTGATAAGAGCGAGTTACGCAACATGCGAAAGGCCTTCTGTGGTCAATGAAAGGCGTTCCTGTTTTGGGTCAGCTCAAAAAACAAACATTTAATAAGCATAAATTAAACATGTAGTGCATTGTGGTATCATCGGCCTCTTTGCTGGAAGTTCTGGAAACCAACTGTATGCCATGAGCCAAGAATCCCCCTCCTCCCCTAAACTTGTCAGAGCTCGGAGACCAAAGTCCCCCATGGGAGCCAGCCGTCAACATGCCGTTGCCTGAATAAGAAGAGCATGCCCAGCAAAGCTGTAATGAGGTCACTTATCAGCCAGGGCATTTCAGAGGGTGTGCCCTGCTTCCTCTAAGCTTCCCTCCATCTGTCAACGCGGGGACCCATGACCTCTGCCGCTAATGCCAGTCGAGTTATGTGGCATTATGAGGCTCTGTGACCGGCTCCAATCTGACTCAAGGAGGAGGCAGAGTGCTTCTTGTGTCTTAAGAGGAACTCAACAAGGCCTGACTCTTATTTGTCTTTAGACAAGCTTCAGGTGAAAAACAGCATGAGTTTTTGTGCTGGTTAACAATATGAAATAGAAACTAATCCAAAGAAAGCTGTAAATTCAAGTTAGAATCAATGTATTGTCAGTTCATTGTGTAATAAACAGCACAAAGATAAACTAGATATTTGTTTGAGATCCAACACTCAAAACAACCCTTAGTTGTTGAAGCAGTAGGTCTCCTGGATCCATAAATATGTGTTTGTGGTATCTGGCATCAAGATGCTAGCAGCTCGATTTTGTTTAGTACACCAAACAGATGCTCAGCTGGCTTGAGATCTGCGGAGTCTGAAGATCTAATCAACACACCCAACTCGTTGCTAAGCTCCTCAAACTATTTCTGAACCGTTTTTGTTACCTTGCAGGGTCCATAATCCTGCTGAAAGTGGACATGGCCATCAGAGAATACCGTTTCCACCCTGACTAGTCTGCACCTATCTGCCTTCACACTTAGATACTCTTTGGAAGGAGGCCTGGCAGACTTTACCTCCTGCGGCATCTCAAGAAGTACAACCTTCAGTAGGAGTTGCTGGTCATACTACATTGCTTTATTTAATCTCTCTTATGCATTTGCACAAACCAGCTGCCACAGAGACAGTTTCTACTCCCAGGATGACTCTCCGATGAACACAATGAACACCTTACAGCAGGGGTCTCCAACCCAAGTCCTTGAGATCTACTGTCCTCCAGGTTTTAGATTAATCTCTGCTCCAACACAGCAGATTCAAATTATTGCTTTTCCCCTTCTGCATGCCAACAAGTTTGGCAAACATCTGGAAACTAGCTATCTGTTTGAGTCAGGTGTGTTAGAGAAGAGGTTGTACATAAAACCTGTCAGACAGTAGATCTTGACGACTAGGGTTTGGAGACCCCTTCCTTACAACCTATGTACTATCTTCAAGCTAAGACCACCTACACTAACATAACCAGCCTCTTTCCTAAAAACATGTCTGTACGTAGACATGCATGTGCATACTGTTCCTTTTATCCTTTTTTAAGTTTCCCCTAAAGTTTCCATATTTATACCATATACATACTTAAGATCTGTTCTGATATCACTGCTTGAGCCACAGACAGATTACCTTGTTTGTACACCCAATCTTTGCTTGTACTTGTATGTGTCATCTAGTCCTGAGGATCCAAAAGCTCTTCACCTGACATTTAATCATTCACCCAATCACACGCTGATTGTGGTAAGCTACTGGATAGTAGCCACAGCTGCCCCTGGGCAATCTGTCAGAAGCGAGACTGCCATGGACCAGCGCCACCTGGGCCCTCCGACCACCACCAGCAGCACCACCACCCAATGACACAACAGAGCGGGGATCGAACCAGCAACCCACTAATTACCAGATGAACTCTTACCACAATCACCACCATCATCCCCATTTTGACCAATATAACAAATTCTGACGAATCCTGCAGAGGGCAGCAAAACTATAGGAACCTTCTGCTTACTGTCCACTACAGGTCTTTCGTGTCGGCCAAGTTGTAGCAGCAGTACTACACTGACTTCCAGCATGTTGTGAGGATGCTTGTTTCAGTTTGCTGGGTTTTACTTTGACCAGGTGAGGTAGTCAGATATCTGCACTTTCAGGAACTTCATAACATCCCCACTCACTATGTTAGTCCAAAGTGACTGCATTAGGAGAGAACTTACCAGTAAAGTAATTTAACTGCTAACAGATGCAACAAACTGCGATCTCAGTGGGAGTCCTGATGATGCTTTAAGTGCATTTGTGAGTAAAGAGGGGCAAACAAGAAAGAGAGATTACTTCAGAGCAACCACAGCAGCATATCTAGAGTCCCTGTGAAGAAACTGTAAACGGCACTGGGTAATTGCTTCACAAATAACAGCACTTAAACTGTGGCAGGAAAACACAACAACACTTTTTTTTCTCTTTTTTTTCCCCAGCAAGACCACATGAAAGGGATTCCAGCATGTGAATGTTGAAAGCTGCTGATCAAGAAAAGCCTCTTTGAATCTCATTCAGAAAAATGTCTCCAGATGAAAATAAGAGGGGAAAAAAAACAGATTGTTGAGCCGCAGTGTGCCAGTGTGTTGTTTTCAATTAGAAGAAATGAAGATATCTTTGAGTGAAAATGCTCCACAGATGATGTTGTGGAGGAGGAGGGGTGTTAGGGACTTGGTTTGCAGGCCGAGATTTGCCAAGTGTTTGACAGGGAACAGAACGATTCCAGTCAGCGCAGTGTTTAGCAGAAGAGAGTGTTTACACCTTTTATGGCGACTGATGAAGACACGTTCTACAATTTGTTACCAAGAAAGGACGGGAAAGCTAACCATTATATTTTTTTTATATGAAAGTAAATATACTTTTATTTTACCCAGCTATCGATCATAAGTGGCACATGTTTCTTATTTATCCTCCAGATTCCTTTTCTCTGACCATGGCTACACACAGCGTTACTTAAGACGTTACAGCAGACAAGGTTCAAAAGGTCCATTGCACCATCACCAAGGTACTATTGCTTCAGGTATAGACCAACAGTAAAAAAAAAAAAAAAAGGAAAAAAACTAGAAAACCCCCAGATATTTTCATAATAAGCCTGTTGCTGCGCACCGCTAGTCACCAGAAATAAACTAGATTCAGGTCTCTATTTGGGCAAAACTTTAAGTTGTTTGTTATTTTCTTTTTGTCTTTGAATTCCTGTAAAACACCCTGGATTAACTTGAGTAGGAATGTTGCTGTACACTGTAAAAAGGTTTGCCTTGCCTCGAAGTAACAATGTTTTAAAGTTACAGTTGATAAGCTGCACGTCTGTAAAGCAGCAGACTGCAGGCTAGTTAGCAACCAAGATAATACGGTCAGAAGGTATTTATTCTATGTGACCTTAATAAAACATAATGCTCTAGATAATATTACAATACATGTAAAAATATGTTAGGGTCATGGTAGACATCTGTGTTTTAAATTTTCATTTAAATATAGTGATCCAGACAAAATATTACTGGAGGTTTTTATAGAGGTTCACGCCACATAAAAGATTCGCATTAGCACTAATTTATCAAATGTGTCTATATTTAAAACGGTGAAAAAAGCTACATAAACCTAACAGTCCAGTGTCAAAAAGAAGGTACCCTTTCAATCATTAATTACTGCCCCTTAATCATGAATTAACTGTAACTAAATATTTTCAGTTCATCTTCACAAGCTACTCCCAGACTTGACTGCTGTCATATCTGGGAAATCAAGACACTATTTAGAACCCTCATGACAACATAAAGTAGTCGAAAAGATATCCAAAAGCAATGCTTCATACTCCTAAACTAAATAAATTAAAGAATAAGTGGGAAAGAAAATATTTTGTCAACTTGAAATGGGCCACAGAGGTAACAAACCGTCTCTAAGGCTGGGTGAGAGCCAGACATCCACAAAAGGATAAGACATGAAACGGTGGCCAGCCTGCCAAAATACCTCTGAAAGAAAAGAGATAACTCACTTACCCAGGAGGTCCCAGCAGAACCCGACAACATCCGAAGCACAGCGAACCTCACTCGGCTCAGTTACAGTTAGCGTTCATGATTCGACAATAAGAAGCAGCCTGGAAAAAAATAGTTAATTTCCAACACCTTTAGGAAACAGCTTGAAAAAACTGAGACACTAGCCGCGTGTTTCCACTAACCATAGAACTGCGCAAATTAAAATTACAAAAAATAAATTTGCATGCGAAGTTTAAAACAATAAAATAAAATAAACAATTAAAACAACTCACATTTTTCGATTAAAAAAAAAAAGAATTTGTTGCGCTGGGATGAGGTTGTTTTTCAGCCGTACTGAAATAGATGTAGCTATAGTATGTCGCACGAGTCACGAACATGAACAGCCGGATGTTACTACTGGCGAAAACCACGCAGAAGGCAAGTAGTCTTCTTTGTGGTTTGTAGTTTGTCCACCACAGCTCTCACGGCGTCAAAGTTGTGTGTCGATCCAATGTGCTGACTACAATTTCCCCAAAACGCCGCATACGTAGCCACTCACAAGTACAAGAGGCTTGTGTAGCTCCAAAGTCTGAACATGGTCAGTTCAGAATAACCTGGAACAATCGATCAAACAACTCAATACTAACTTTGAAAACCCATGATGTCAATGAAACAAAAGTATCCAGGCAGTCGGGGGGGAAACTGTCATGTCACCATAAACAATAAAAGCCGCATGAGCCTGGATATAACTTCTGAAGATTTTAATACTCACCACAGCCCACCAGAAATGTAAGCTGAAACGGTACCAAGATGAGGCAGTATATCTATTTTACAATAAATGCTGCCAAGTTTTTGTTAGCGGCTCATATGAAGAGAGTTCATACATGTGTTCTTTGGTCACACTGGGAAAAAAATAAATAAATAAATATTGGGTTCTGGGGTTAAATCATCATGCGGACTTTTGTCTGATGGATAGATCAAAGAATGCCACTGTCTTCAGAACACCGGCTGAGCCTTTTTTGGGGCCCTACATATATGTTATATTTAAAGTTAAACCGTTAGATAAATATGAATGTTTCATTTGTTCCAATTTACATTTCTGATAACTTGCTTGTTTCTTTTGTACTCACCATTGTTTGGCCCCAACAGGCATGGGATTGGCCGGCCCAGCACTTCCTGTTTAAATAGGTGTATGTATGATTACATCACTTGGTACAACCAAATGGAGGTTTTCTTTTTTCTATTGTATTGTTTGTTTTTCTGGAAGTAACCTTTTGAGTTTCCCTGTATTAAATGTTTTATTTCGCAGACCAGTAAGTTCTGTAGATGAGTTTGTGAGTTAGATTAATAATCTCGTTCCTGCTTCTTTGTTTAGATTTTGTTATGCAGTTTGACCTGTTTTCTCCTGGTATTGTCTAATAAAGTGCAAGTGTGTTGTGACAAGTACAGAAAAGCCTTAATAAATTCAACCTTATGCAACTCAAATCCTCAAATACTTGACACCCCTTTTAAAATCGCTTTAATGGTTTTATTTTAATAGTTGAAACCAAATATACCTTAATGTTCATTAATACGCACAGCGGGAACCGTTTTAGCACTACAGCAGAAGCTAATGTCTATGGTCTTCCTTATCCTCACGCTTCAGGGTGCGACCAATCAAACGCCGAATACAATGAGTGGTGCTCCTGGATTGGCTGCCTTGTAAACACCAGCCAATAGCATGTCAAGTAGCACTGTACATACATATGTCAGCTTCCTAAATTGTATTTTTTCTTTTGTATATTTTAGATATGTTGTACGAAAAAATACTTCACCATCATTAGGCAGAAGTCAACTCTGTTACTCAGGTTGCGTGTTTGTAGTTCAACTCTCTTGTTAAAAGATTGTCTGTCATGTCAGAGATAGATGTATTAAAGCCTCTGGACAGATCTGCAGGCAAAACACACTCCAGCTAAAACAAAAGTTTTCCACCTAAAATCCACTTTTGCATTTTATTAAGCTAATCAGCTCTATTTGCCTGAGTTTCTAACAACAATTAGCTTAAGATAGTGTGTGTGTGTGTGTGTGTGTACACTCTGAGCAGTATGATTCAACCTGTGGATGTTCTATTCTACGTTTCATGGACACAAGGAGGTCTAAATGGATAATCCAGGGCAGTAAACACAATTGTGCAGCTTCTAAGCATGTCCACATGCTAGCATAGTCTGCCACTGTGGAATAGGTTCTGTGTGGACTTTATATTATTCCAGAGGGGTGATGCGGAGCAGGGTTAAAACCTGGAATGTTCACTATTTCCCCACAGGAAGAGACTCGTGGAAGTCTACCACTGCCCCACGCCCAAAATCTCCTCATCACACGCAAAGTTGGCTGCCTGCTTAAATATAACACAAAAACCACAAAGAAATGTTCCACTTCATTTTCCTTTTGTGTTTTTATTAAAGATATTCTTTCTTTAATACAGTTTTATGGTATAAAATTTCACATTACAAAAATATTAAAAGGTTGTTTTTTTTTCATTTTGTTTTCATGACAAAACAAAACAAAACAAAAAAACAAAACAACCCAGAACCGAAGGAACCTGGTTTTGACCCGCTTCGTTCTCATTTTTAATACAAGTTAATATTCACTTCACTGGACGCTGTTTGCCTCACACAGAAGCACGTTCTACATTTACACAGGTCTCAACGCAGAGTCATAGTGGGCGTTTCTGCAGGATACAAACAGGACACACTTTACAGCAATTTACAACACGTAGTGGCACAGTGAACTTTCTGAGGCAGTCTTAGTTATTTATAAGCGAGTCTGGATATTTTAAGGCACTGGCTTCCTATACATGTTTCACAATGGAGTCATGCAAGCAAACTGCAGGTATTACACTGCAGGTGTAAACCTACATTAGGTTTATGTCATCTAGAGATTCGCAGATCAGAGTTTTGTTGTCAATCTAAAATTTTGTACAGATTGTATCTATGGTTCTAAAATATATTAGTTAAAAAAAACGGCTAAATGTGCAGTTCCTACGGTTAAGTTATAATAGCAGCCTATATCTAGTAATATCAGTTTAAGTTGAGTCTGATTTGTCACTTAAACTATTTTTAATAAAGAATTCCTGCTGTCAGAGATCATTAATTATTTTTAAATGAACCAATTAAATTTGATCGGAGGCGACGTCACTCTGTGTGAGAAAGGGGTCACAATAAAACAGGAAGAAAATAATAGAGATAACACTATGAGTTGTTTTTGGCATGAGATCCTAGATATTACAGTGGTTAGTATGATTAGAGTAGTTGGTACTTGAAAAAGTCCAGAAGTATTAACACCATAAGGAGTCCAGAGCAGCTAGCATCCATCCACAGTAAATACAGCTAACCTTTAAATAGCTTAACCTTTGGTTCTTCTTCTGACTCAAGGTTAAAACATTTCACTGATACCAAACACCGCTAGCTCCATACAATAATGTCCATGTTGAAGCTTGTCCAAGGTTAACTGTATAACCTCTTAGCCTTCGTTACAGTGCTATCCCTGACTTTTTGAGTTTCCAGCTGGTCAGTCACAGGTCAGCGCATCTCTACTGACATCATAATTATGTGATTTTACAACATAAGCTACTATAAGTAGTATGTTTTTGGCATCGTATCGCAATGCCAAAAACATTGGCATTAGCATTGTAATTTTATGCTAACCATAAAATTACAATGGTTAGCATATGTTCAGAAGTGTTGGGAGTCCAGCCTGAATGAGCAGCTAGCATCCCTCCATTGCAAATACGGCTAACCTTAGCTTCTTAAAGTTTTGGTTCTTCTTTCGACTTGTTTTAAAACATTTTACTGATACTGAACATGGCTAGCTTTGAATTACATCCATATCAATGATTCACAAAGGCTAACAGCTCCATGCTAACCATGGTATTAGCCTTTGTTATGGTGCATTCACTGGTTGGAAAGGACTAGATTTTTGAGTTTCCAACTGGCCAGTCGCTGGCCAGTGCATCTCTACTGGCAACACATTCATACATAGCTACGTAGCCATAAGTGTTTTAGGAAACCAATGATAAGTCATGGGTTCATGTGATCAAATTGCATCATTCATTCTTGTCTCCATATACATTTATATGCTAAAACAGGTGCCTCTTCTCTGCCACACTTTTAGGCGATGAATACTGAAATATATGACCTAACATTAAAACACAAAGCCGTCTTAAAACACACACACACACACACACACTCTGACCTAACACGTGAACACCCGTCTGGCACATATATGTCATTTCATTAAACGGCTCAGTAGGGGCCCATCCATGCCAGCAGAACGAGGCCCACATCTAAAACCCACCCACATCGTCACTGTATTTTCCACATAACTGTAACGTCTGAGGGAACACTGAACTATACACAGAGTGAAGCTTTCCAAAAGCTTTTCAAAAAGGTCGTTCAAAGAGGTGACGAACAATACCAAAGGAAAATAGTGCTTTAAAAGTCACGCATGCAATGCTTGTAATAAACTAAAACAATATCCTTCCTGAAATAGAGGAATTTGTTGTTTTTTTATTATTCTGTCCAAATATGAGTCACACAGTGAGGAGCAGGGCTATGAGTGGAGCCCCTGTGACCAGAGAAACAAAATGCAGAACAGCCGCACACAGCTTTGTTAACAGCTGCCATTCGTAGGCTTATGCTTGATTTCCGGACTTTTGTTCAGAAAAACCCCCAAAAAGTTCTTCATAACAGAAGAGAAGGTCAAATACTCCTTGTGTAACATAAAAAAAACAAAAACCTCACCTCACCTCACCTCCCTACACATTCACATGTCTTGTGAGATTTTGGGAAAAACTAAAAAAAAAAAAAAAAGTTCTTCAGAAAGCAAAACTTTCTTTAACCATTTTCTGTGGTTCACTTCTGCACTTTCCAGAGAGTCCATTTTATTCAGTAAGAAGAAGTGGCTGAAGGAATATAACAATGAAAAAAAAAGGCAAAATTCTGCTCATTTCTTGCTTGCAGTCGGTTTTCAGCCTTGTTTCTACACCATGGAGAGAGGGTTGCCCTGCTCCTGGATGTCTGCTGGAGGAAGGCAATCTTTCTTCACCGGCATTTGGGTCACAGAGCACCATCTTCTTTTGGGCCGAAACAAATCGGACACAAAGAAAACCTGCCAGGCAGAAAGAGAGGGGATTCTTTAAAGGTTTGCAGTTGGCCAGAAAAAAAAAAAGACTTTCTACTCTTTGTCATGGTCTAAAAATATAAATATAACTTCCTGCCTATCCACAATTATTTATACTTAAAAATTATATAATGGCACTTTTAATGATTGTGGCTAGTTATTCACTCCTAATATCTTATCTGTAACCCTGTTCGGTTTACAATTTGATGTGGACGTCTTGGACAATTTAGAACACACACACATACACACACACAAAAACGTTGTTCATGATTTTTTAAATTGTTAAAATCTTTGCTAACTTTTGTACATCTACCAATAGACATACGATAAAAAAAGCTAACAAATATCCTCAGCATCGGTGATGTTTAAACTAGCACTTCAAACATGCAATACTCGCTGCAGTCCTCCTCTTAAACAGAAGGTGTCTCTGCTGAGAAAACAGTGTTACCACTCAGCACTTGGTCTCTGAAAAAGTACTACAGGAAGTCAATTCAGAAGTTCCAAATTTAGCTACGTACTTTTAACATCTTCATCCTTTTGAGCTCGTTTTTGAAGTCAAAAACAAAAGATGCGAGGCTTAAAGGATCGTTTTGTAACAGCACTCAAAGTCTTTAGCTAACTGTAGCTATGTCTTGATACGACTTTACTGTTTGTTGCTACCCTCTAAAGGTCCTAGAAAATAATTGTAACAACTATTTTTGGTTATTTTTAACATTTACATATTCACGTAACAAAAACGACACACAGTGCTGAAAAAAAACCACAGCTCGTGCAGAAATAAACAATATTTAAATTCCTGTCAATGGCACAAACACAAAGTGTAAACCAAAAGGTGTAGGCTGAAGCACAAGCTTATTATACCTTCACTTTTTTATACATAAAGCATCAGCAAAATCAAAGCAGCAAAGTCTTTCCTGTATATTTTTCTGAAACACGTCTCCAGGGAATTTCAGATAAGTCTGTAGACTTATTAAAGAAAACATAATCAAACCTTATTTTATTTAACAAATTGTTTTTATAAATTTTTAAAAAATTTAGGTCATAGTTTGTTTCTTTAATTTCTAACTACTTCTGCATGACGTTCTGAGCTCTACAAAAATAAAAAAAAATCTTAAGGTTTGCAATGTAAGAAATATTTCATTAGATAAAAATGAAATATTTTATCTGCTGTTATAATTTGGATATCTTTATAGAAGAGTGTGACGACTTACGACGCAGACGGCCACCAGAGCGCCCTGAAAGAACCCGGCCAGGACGTCGGAGGCGTGGTGCTTGTGGTCGGACACCCGGGTCAGGCCAGTGTAAAAGGACATCATGATGAGGGTGAACTGAATTAACGGGCGCAGCAGGCGGGCTCCTTTCCAAGTTAAGCGAGACTGCAGGTAAAACTGTAGACCAAAGGAAGATTTTTTTATTTATTTATTTATTTTTATTATAGTTATTAAAGAACAGAACGAGTAAAAGGATGAACATCTGGAAACTCACCACCAGGTAGAGCATGGTGTACATGGAGAACGACGCGTGTCCAGAGAAGAATGACTTCCTGAGGAGAACGTTCATCAGTTAGCATCGTAGCGCTTAACAAATGTCCAAACCAACGGCATTTGCTTGTGGGTGACTGACCCATGGGTTAGCACACCATACCTAGCCTCTAGGACTTGGCTCTCTGGCCCTTGACACTTGTACTCCGTAATGTAGCCCATGGAGCAGTTGATGGTGGAGAAGTCAGGCTTGCACACATCGATGAAGTTTGGCCGCAGGCGGCCTATCGACACCTTAGCGATGTTGGTGAAGGACAGGCTGATGGCACAGCCAAAGGCGAACAACCCAATCTGTTTGTAGAAAGCAGCAAAGTAGGGGTTCCCGACAAACGACTTGGTTCCTTCGCTCATAAAGAAGATCCTGAAGCTTTCACCTATTATGATCTGAGAGGAGAGAGAGGAAGCGGATGTCGGTGAAATGGCCTTTTTGAAGTTATCGTGAGCTATTGAAGAACAATGGACATTTTGCTCTTTGCCGTTTTGCCTCTTCATTGTTTCATAGCTTTGGTGGTTTCCTATTAGACCAGGGGTGCCCAAGTCCAGTCCTCGAGAGCTACCATCCTGCAACTTTCAGCTGCATCCCTGGTTCAACACATCTGAATCAAATTAATGGCTCGTTATCAGACCTCTGTAGAGCTGATCCCGGTCTGTTGGAGTAAGGATACTTCTAAAACTTGCAGGCTGGTAGCTCTCGTGGGCTGGACTTGTGCACCCCTGTATTAGACTTTTTTTGGGGTTCAAAATGGAGAACATTTTAAACCAACTCTGCATTAACTCAGACCTGTCAGGTGGATATTTCATACCTGCTTTGGCAACAATTTAAAGTCATTTTGTATGATCTGCTCAAAGGGTACTGTAAAGAAATCTGGGCATATTGGTACTAATTTGTCGTATATCATCAGATTGAACCAGTCTAAACATTAATTAGAACTAAAACTAATCACTGACTGGTAACTGAGACAAGCCTTGGGGTTTGCTTGAGTATCAATTATCTATTTTAATTTGTCAGCACTTTATGTAGGTCTTTGATAGACTAGAACGAAGTACTGAGCTTTCTACACATTAGGGCTGCCAATATGCTGAATGTCTTTACTCTGTTATACTCTTCCTCTGAGCGAAAACAATGAAAAAACCCCCATTGAACATTGCAGGGAACAATCAAGGAGAGATGAATATTCATGACTCAAAACAGCTGTCCGAGCTCAAAAGTGCCTTCCCTGCCCCCTAACCTCATCTTCTTCTGTTGTCTCCAAGCTGTTTACAATTGAAGCTGTGGAGGAGTGAGAGACAGATGGGGGAGGGGGGAGGACAGAAGGTACAGAATGACAAGAAGGGAGGATGGAATGGCCAAGAAGATATGCTAATACAATTGAAGGAACAATAAATATTGCAAGTAAGGGAGGAGAGGCAGAAAAGTGAGAAAAGGAATGAGGAGGAGAGTAGGGTTGGGGGGAGTCACTGCTGGTTCTAATCAAGGAAATGCTGAGCTAGGCGACGTGTCTGATTGGCGGCGGCCAGATTCCACCAGGCGCATGTTTGTTTTTCCCCCCGCACAGGCGGTCTTTCTGAAAATGCGGACGTCTGGCTGTTTTCACGTTAGCATCTCGAATTCATCGCGCATTCTTCCGAGGAGGGGATGGGGAGGGGTCAGTGAGCCTCGGTCTGGAAAACACTGGAGATTTAACAAGCAGATAAAAAAGAAAAAGTGTTGTTTCCACCACACAGGCCTTTAGAGCCAGATGCAGCTACCCCAGCTGGAGGAAAGACAACACATCTGGTTCCTCTTGTGCAGAAGGTTTTCACTGAGCGAACAGATGAATCGAGTTGCTTGGTAATGAACGCGCAGTACCTCGAGAAAGCCGTCATGCACCTTGAACTTCTTTCCACATTTGGTCACACTACAACCACGAAATTTGTTGGGTTTTATTGGGAGTTTACGTCTACTTGGGAGGAAATGGGAGTCCAATTGTGTCTAATTTAAATCAGTATAAATCCGGTCGTTCTGCAAAGGCCTAAAGAACACCAGCAGACAGGGATATGGTTGTGATGTTTAAAACAGAGCCAGGTTATAAAAGACAATATTTTAGTGGGTCTGAGGTAACTCTGGAGGAGTGGCAAAGATCCACAGAATATTCAGGGGACTCTGTTGACTGGACAACTGTTATTTGCCCACTTCCTGTACGGATGAGTGGCTTTCCTTCCAAAAGGAGACGGAAGCTGGTCAGAGTTGACGGAGAGATGGTTTGAGAGAGAAGCCCATTTGGTGTCTGCAACACGGCGACGATGTGAAAATCTTACCATAACGGAGGAAAAAGAAAAAGAAAAAGAAGCTGATTTGCTCTTTGGATAAAGTTTCAAAAGTGACAGCATATTATTTCTACTTTCACCCTGACAAAGGCCAGCATAAATTACATAAACTACAAAAAGGCCACGACCTCTCGGTTTCCCTCCAGCTCTCCGTCTCTGAGCAATGAAGCACTAAATAAGTTTGTTTTTTCTTCTGCTTCATAAAATACAAATGTTGGCCAGAGCTCTCTAGGTGGGGTGTTGGAGATGGATCCAAAAGTCATGTATTGCTGGGGGAAAATGAAATATATGGCCATTTTTGTTTTTCCTTGTTTGGGGCCCTCACCACAATTCCACCCCAGCAATTATGGTATTTAACCAAACAACCATTGCGTCAACCGTAATTACACAGCCTGCCGGCTCCTTCTCACCCCTGTGGCTTTAGGTCCGTGCAGTACTCTGCTCCTGGGGGGCGGTGGGAGGTGAAGGGCAGGGTACACAACACATGCACCCTCAGCCGTGAAGCAACGCGGTGTCGCTCGGCCGAGGTGAAAACTGGACATATTATGTGAGGTATAACATTTAACTTTTTAAACGGGCCTTATGTTTTGGGGCTGGGAGCTGCGGGAATCTGTTTGCACACAAACGACCCATCTGTGGTTGTGAATGTATTACTCTGTGGCTACTCTGTGTTGGGGGGAGAGAGTGGGGGGGAGTAGAGTTTTGTAAGCACTAACTACACGCTTGGGCAGGCTCCGTCTACTCGGCGCGGTCGCTGCCGAGTTCTTACAAAAGTCGCTGGAGTTTAATTTGGGTTTCCATGTAGCGGCTGAGTCATTTAGTATGAGTTGTTGTCTTTAGACGTGGGAAAAAAAAAAATCGTCTTGTAATTTTCTTCTTTATTGCTGTATCTGTCAAAAGCAGCCTGGCGAGAGACGCTCAAACAAAACTGCACGAGTTCCAGCAGTAATGAGTTTAATTACCAGACTCTGGGCTGAAGATGCTCAGCTTTCTCTCAGTAGAGTCCTCCAAACTACTCCAAACTTCACTTTACTGTGAAAGTCCTAATCATTTTAGTCATCTTGCTTCCTCTAGGGAAAACTCAGGAGAGAGTGTTGTCGGTTCGTTCTCATCTGGAATGCTCTGGAGGCAGCGGCTCTGGCTGATGGCCCAGGTGTGGAGAAGAGTCACATCAGTCATCATTCAGGATCATCTTAGTTTGTTCCCTCGAAGCCCCGAAACGGGAGATAAAAGTTCCAAAACGTTGTTTGAAGTAAGCATGTTTATGCCTGTGTTAGTAGCAGCCCTCATGTAGAAGTGTTCAAAAAACTTGCATAAATGGTACTTTTCTTTTGTTTTAAAAAGTATTTGTTTGGAATAAACCCTAAATCGTTGGATTGTTTTAGCAAGTGCTTCTATCCATTTGCTGATTTTATGAAGATCAACATACGTGTCTTACTTTTTACGGCATGTTCTCTTGTCCTTCTCATTTTCAAGGATATCCAAGGGAAGCCTATTCCCATCATCTTTCTGTACTGGAGTAACAATACATCATTGATTACTCATTAAAATATCTTTGACACTATAAAACCTAAAGAGAAGGACAAAAATCAAATTGTTTTACAGTTTGTTAATTGGTGGCAATAATTGTGGAACCAGTAATCTGGTAAAATAAAAATAAATTTGATGCTTTTAAATTTGTTGGAATATTTTATTTTCAATGCGATAAGAAATTGTTTTTACTACGTTCCTGAAAAAACTATGGATTGAGCTGTGGGTACGCTTTGAGGCAAACATGAGCAGCTGTAGCTGATTGGACGGTTTGCATATATGTTTAAATCATTTTTGTAGACAGAAAACATGAAATAGCATCTACTGCAAACAGGAATAATAATAATAATAATAATAATAATAATAATAATAATAATAATAAAAATTAGCATGAGAATTCACATGGCTCCCACAGGTGCTGCTAGTACTTGTGAGCGGCGCTGAAACCCGAGGAGTGAAGATGACATTAGTGATGAGAGTGAGGTGACTTACAGAGAGGATGCTGATTAGAATGCCTGTCGCGCTAAGCAGAGTGTCGCTAACGATCTCTCTGCTTTTGGCCGGGTACCTGATGGATTCATCGTCGCAGTAAAACCCTCTACGGTTCGGCTGAACAGCGGAGGTCTCAATGACCAAGAAAGGCAGGCCGGCTAGCGAGGAGAGGGCGAGTGAGTGGCACAGAGAGGGCGGAGAGGAGTTTGGGACGGGATGGAACGGGATGGGAATGGAGTGGAAGAGAAGGGAAGGGAAGCAAATGGGGGAGGACGAAAGAGGTGGATGGGTGGGTGGGTGAGAGAGAGAGAGAGAGATGGAGGCGCTAGGTTAATGACACACAAATCACAGAGGCAGTGGTGGCAAGCAGGGGATGACAAGAGAACAGCTGGAGCTGGCTCAGTTCGTTCTGTGGCTGTTATCTGTGACTAATAAAGTAATGACTGCTAATTGGCCAGTTGTTTACCGAAGGATCCGACTTGGGGTCGTGACTCAGCCTGTCAACTGAAGATCGAGGATGCTTTACCTTACAGCTGTTTTTGTTTGCCGTAAGGAATCATTCTGTTGAGCTGAATGTTTCTGAGAAACTCTCATTTTATAAGAGATATTTGAAAAATAAGCTGAAAATTTGAGCTTGTGGTTTTGTCTCAGGACTGAATTTGGAAGTCTGTTACTCTAATGATAATAAGCAGCAAGTTGTCCAAGTTGGGCTCAGAAATTGCCTCATAAAAGTAAAAAAAATAACCCCTAATGGTATTGATGAGTTTGAATCAGTGGGAATCCATCTGCTTAGTAAAAACATTTAGTAAAATCGCTTTAAGATGCACACATCCTTATTTAATTGTAGAAAATTAAATTGCATGAAGAAAATTCCATTATTGTAGGATCCAAAGTTGTGCAATTTAAGCTTGCCAGCTTGTTTTAGCTGTTTGAGACCCTTATAACAAGAAGGGAAGTGGCTCTAGAGTTGAAAACTTAAGGAGTCAAATCATAAACACTTTACTGACTCAGCATTTTGAGTAGGCATTAAAAAAAAGGATGGAAAGTGCTATTAAACATTTGTTTGCAAGGTCGGAATACCCAAGTGGCTAGCGGTTAGCTGCTAACGACACTAGTTGGTGTTAGCTTCTCTGGTTCAAAACCCTAGTTCTTCACAATTTGAGATTTATAAAAATGTTTCTTTGGAATTAGCCATATTCTAAAGAATTAGCTAAAATTTCTGTAGTAAATTAGCCAAATTCTAAAAAAGGAATTGTCTAATCATAACGGTCTCAAATACTACAACGTTGCACCTGAACTACAGTAGATTATTCTGCACTGATTAGACTCTTTAAAATAAATTTTGTTAGCTGTCAAACCTTCACTCTGTTGGTAAAAATAAAAATACTTTGTCTCATTTCATAACCTTAATATGAGGATTTATCATTTCCCTCATTTTTTAACACATTCTCTTCTTGTAGGACTGTAATTTGAATGTCTTAGATCTAAAATATATTGGTAGGAAAAGCTAAAAAAAATGTATTATTTCAATTTGGGATAGTTCATATTTTTAGATATTTTTCTTTATGAATAAACAGCCGATTTTGTATGCGTTTGGTAAAATGAATGTACACCAGCGGCTGCCTGAAGGCCGGGATTTGAATCAAACAGTGGAAACTGGTGGACAAGTAATGTGCTGCATACATGATTTGCAGTCAATGGGACATAACCACCGCGTGCGACTCAGAGCCTGTGGAAGCCATTAAATGAGTGTGTGATGTGAAAAATCCAGCCACTGGCGAACTGAGCGCACTCCGACACAGGCTTCCCCTCATCCTCCTGCTTTTACCACACCAGGACTTACAGAGAACAAGGGAAGAGAGATGGCCGTAGCTGTGAGAACAGAAGTGGGCACCGAGCTGTTCTTATAGGACAATCTGATGCTCTGGTCGTCACAGAAGAACCCCCTCTGGTAAGGCAGCCAGACAGAAGACTTTTCCAAAAGTATGCCGACAAGAACCACTGCATGGTTGGACAGATACATGAGTGGAAGGTGAGGCAGGTTTTTTTCAGAACACACACACACATATATATATATATATATATATATATATATATATTTTTTTTTAAACGCTTAACTTGGGAGAGAAAATACAAACCGCTTTCAGGAGTTCCGAGGACAGCATCGTCATAAGTTTAACTGAACACCATTGCAATTAAAATAAGAAAATTCCACAGAATATTAAGATCAAAACTATTTATTTTGTCCTCTTATTCCATTCATTTCAATGAGAGCACAGTGAAAATGCTGAAGTACCAGTTTTCCCAAAACTCTGTGGAAGAAAGCAGTAGAAAAGATTTTCCTTCAAGCATACTACTGGACAAATTGAAATTATGTAAAGTTTGCGATTAATGGAAACACACCAATTAAAAAAAAAAAATCCTGAGCTAGGTTGAGGTGGATCGAAATCTATCCAACCCGAGTCATATATTCATCAGCCAGATGTTACTACTGGCAAAAACGAAGAAGAGGACAGGAAGTAGTAGGAGGATGATACTATTTTGGGGGTCAATTTCCAATGCTCATTTGTAAAACCACCACATACAATTTCCCCAAAATGTCACATACACAGCCATTCCTAAGTATAAGATACTAATGTTTCCTTTGACGGTTGATCAATGTAACCATTTACATTCGTCGCTGCCATGATTTATAAATGACTTATTGCATTAAAAATCTTTTAAATTCCTTATTTTATGGAAACACAATATTAGTAATTTTGTTTTTACATTAGCAGAATACAGAAACATTGAAAGTAATTACTAAAGGTAACCTGTTAATTCCACATTTTTGCTTAAATCCATGCATGGTTATGAATTAGTGAAACTGCGCAATTTTAACCCATGGCAGTTATCTTTCCAGTCTCTAACACCGAACTATGTCAAATGTTTGCCAAACCGGAAAAAACAAAAAAACAACAAAAAAAAAACACCTTGAGTGGCACTATATTTCCGGTCGCGGCTTTGAGGTAGACCTTAAAAGGGCCTTTTGAAGACGCCTTGTGGGTATTTGTGTCTGATCGATTTAGTGTCTTTCACCACTTGAAGTAGCGAAAAGATCTGTTCTTATCTGCTGACAACAAACAGACCGGATGTAACTTAGCCAAAGAGCCAATACGGACAGCTTATTTCCTCGATCTCAAGAGGCAGCGATGGAGGACTTTGATATCCCGGGGTAACTGAGGTACCCAGGAGAGGCCCTCAAATCTCAAGACAGAATAGAGAAAATATGCTTCCACTCCACTTCAAAGTGACGCTGGGCTGTCAAGTCGGCTGTGATCTGCAGATATAAAAAAAAACAAGCAGACTGCTGGTGTTGGGGAGGGTGGTCGGGGCAATTTCTTAGACTGAATGTCAACACATGCTTGACTTGCTGAGCCCCTCAACCTAACATACCCAACCAATTACACACACACACACACATACACAGAACTGCTAGGTTGTGGTTTTCAAGGTCCAGCTGGGCTGAGTTCAGGTTACAGAGAGTTCTGGCGCTCTGGGAAATCCAGAATGCCGCTCGGCCTTCCACGTTCAACAGGGTTCACGTTATTAACTTTCAGCCACTCTTCAAACAAATACCTACGCCGGAGCGACATTCCGCTCTGAAGCTGTACCGGAGGAAAAAGAAAAAGAAATCGGGCGGGACGTCTTAATGGGCCTGTAACTGTCAAAACATACCGCGTTTTACAGTGCGTTTACTCCTGAATGTCAAATCCCCCAACAGTTTGGTTCATCTGTCTCTGAAGGGAACAACACAGGAGGGTATCCAGACTGCTGATGTGACGGAGAAAAGACCTCTGCAACCCCTTTAAACCCATTCACTCAGACTCGGACTCACCACAAGCCAGGAGGCGTTCGGAGGGCAGAGATTCAAAGAGAAGAAAGGTCTGGCAAACGCACTGATGAATTCACGAGTCCGTGGCTTTTAAATGAACCTTAAAATGACCAAGCACAGTAGATGACTTCTTGGAAACAGGGTAAAAGGAGGAAGAATGACAAGAAACAGAAGGTCGCAGTCAGATCCCGGGTTACAGGCATTCGGCTGTTTTTGCTTCTCCCTCCTGACTCGGGTGCCATGACCCCTGGCATCCGCCTGACACTGCAGCATCAGCAATGAGTACGGCTTCCTGGGATTTTCCCCTCCTGCCCACTTCAGTAGAGCCCACATGAAACATCAGAGGGCGGTGGTGAGAGCCGGTCGCGCCAACATCAACACCTGTCAGCAGGTGTGGGCAAGTTTTCCGGCACTAGCTCGATGTGAAAGACAACAGGAGCGAGAGAAAATGCTGAGAAGCTAGAATTAAAACAGCAAAGAAAAAGTTGAGTTCTTCACATTAGCATCGGTTGTTCTCTGACAAGTTTGGTTCGTTCAACCAGGAGTCCTACTTAGTCATGGGTCAACAACCAGATCAATGTACAAATAATTACAAATTCAGCTGTGTAGAGAAATGTTTAATTTCAGAAAATGGATCATTTTCAAGGATGCGCCTATCTGACTTTTTGTGGCTTACACAGATTTCCAATTTGTCTTGAGCTCAGACCCGCCAATTCTGATTTTGACCGATTTAGACTACTACTTTGTAATGTTAGTGGTAGTTTTGAACCGAGTAAAAATAAATGAATTCATGAATCCAAACGATGGAAAATTTGGGGAGTTTTTTTTGTTTAGATGCACTTAATGAGTAGGGAATTAAAAGATGGCAACTCACTGTGATTTTTACAGGTAACCATTTAAAATTACAATTGGAAAGTTAGCATGTCTGTTGAGCCCAACTAATTAACAAGTAAATTATCAGATTATCCTTTTGTTCATAGATCTACATGTTTTTGTTTTGATTTTGGCATCAACTAAAATGTCCTGATAAAATGTGAGGGTTTGAAGAAGACCAACCAATAATTTATACGCCACAGTATAGTCATTAACCCGGAGCCACTGTGACCTGAAAGCAATTTGTTTTTGCTTAAAGGACTGGATGCATTTAGGCAGCTGGGGGTGAGTATTGTGATGCAAAGTTCAGAGCTGCCTTATGCTGGTGAATGCTACGATTAGTAAGCCACGCCCCTTTGGTTCTGCAACGGCAGCTTCATACTGTGAAAGTCCTCAAAGCCTGACATCTCAGAAATACTTTATCATACCCAGCTATAATTAATATTCTACATCTTAAGCACCAGCAGGTGTAACTGTTGGTTTTCTGCAAGTTAAATAAAAAAGAAAAAGCAAGTTAATCATGTTAAACATTTCTATTTTTGTCTTCACGCATGTTTTCTCTTGGCCCAAACCTAGTCTCAACATAAAACAATCAAATGATGAGGGGTGTTGATGGGTTCTTCAGTGCCTCACCAGGTTCTTATGTCGTCTGTGGAAAATGCTCAACATGTGCTGGAGGCGTTCAGTGAAACACCAAGATGTGACTGTAAAAACAAACATTTTCCACTTGATTGCTTGCAGTCTGCGGTGGAGTGCGTGAACATGTCTGAGCCCTATGTGCGTGCGCGCACACACACACACAAACGTATACATACACACAATGATGTGGCTGTTTTTAAACTTTCAGCTGTGCCTTCAAAAAACCAGTTGTACCACAGCTGAGTCTGAGGTAAAACTTCGCTCATGTTTCCACAGCGTTACAGGGAAACAAGACGAGCCAAACGAGCTTGATGGATAGAAATCATATAGATAGAAAGGTCACCTGCTGGTGACATTTTTCCAACATACAAGTTGAACAAGTTTTGTTTGTTCAGGAGTACAATGAGAGACGTTTTAATCAGCTACATGGTGTGTTCCTCAAGTGACGTTTCTGAGTTGTCTGGTTAGAACCAGACTGTCTAGACAGGGAGTTTAAAAAAAAATAAAAATCCCTAAATGAGAAAAAAAAAATTAATTTGCAAACTAACCTTTCAAGATCTTTCTCAAATGACAAACTTCATAAATGTTTAATGGTATGAGTATCTTTGCCTGCATGTTTGGCTTATGAGCCATCCACTTGAACGTTTCCCACTTGTTTCCCAGTTAATCTTCCCAGAAGATTAACTGGGAAACACTATATCCACCTTCCGCAGTCTAATGTAAACAGAAACGTTTCCCGTCAGATCCGAGTCAGGATGACATTTTCCTGTCAGAAAACTCTTGTCTTTACTGATCTACAAAGAGGAGGGGAGCCGGAACACCGTAAAACAACCAAATGACGTCCTTGGAGGCAGGAGTAACTGCGCCGAGAGCAGACCAAGGAGATTGCTAGTTGTGGCCCACAGTTTCCTACTTGTGGTCAGACTCTTTAACCCGACATCTTTAGAAAGAAACACACTGCTGGTTTGTTGACAAGTTTTCTCTCTGTGATGTTTATGGAACAAATGATGGAGATTTACCCTCCATAGAGATGAAAACTAGCCTGACTCTAAACATAGCATATTTTTTTCATGAGAAAAAAATAAAAATATATATTTTTTTTTTTCTACAAGATTGTAAAACAGTCAGTGGATTTGCCAGGAAGATGGAACAGCATTATTCTTAACATCTGGCTTGCAACTGTGGCTTCACACTGACATTTCAACACATTATGGACATGTGGTTACATCAAGCATCAATTAGTATGAAGAACGAGGTAAATCATTTTAATTTCTAAAATATTTCAGCATCAAAAACTAAATCTACCAGCAGCTGTTGTGAGATTTTTAACACCCACATTGGTCTGGTAAATAACCACTTAAGCCAGACGCACAGCGTAAAGTTCAGCAGATGTTCACATCTGAAGCATTCCTGTTGCTGTGAAGAATTTGAGCCATTCTGGGAAAAAAAAGGTAAAAAAAACAGAGGTTTGTATGGTTACAGGTGTGGGTGGAGAGGGAAGAAATGCTGGAACAGTTCATTAGTGGGTTTCCTCTAAGCCAGCCCATTTTCTGGGACCAAGGAGAAACGGAACACAAGAAACTCATGTAATATTTGGAAAAGATAAAAACAGATTATTTTGTGGGTTAAAATGGAGCTTCTGAGTCTGACTGGAGTTTGGTTTTAATTTGTAGCTGCTTCAAGACCCACAATTATGCACCAATCATAATCCTTATCGGAGTTCACAATTGGAACTTAAAATCAGCCATAGCAATATATTAAAGTAAAATACTTTAAAGTCAAACATGTGAAGGCTGAATCACATGCAATTCCCATTATTTATATACTATTCACTTGTAAATGTGTTCTTTTAAAATAAAATTATCCAGGATGGTCAATTAAATCCCTGTTGTTGAAAAAGATTTTAAAAGTTTCTCACTTCTGAGGTTGAGAAAGGCAGAGAAATAAAACAACTCAGCTGAACAATATTTGACTCCATTACCCAGTCTGTTATACGACTTGTCAAATAATGTGCGCTTAATTATGCGGGTTTGACTGGGGGATTAAGCTGTCATATTTCATTAGGGTCGAAAGACCAAAATGGGAACCAGAAGTAAAGTAAATTGAATAGAAACCCGCTGTCTTCATAAAATTAGATTTAATTGAAAGAGATTCTAGCTCTGTAACCACCTTAAGTTTGGCAACTGTAAACAGCTGCTAAGCAGGGCGGGGCAATAATAAATATGTGACGGTAGACATGTGATAAATATCAAAATAATATGCGTCAGATATATTCAGTAATTTCACTGAACTCCGAATTAGAACCGAACAGCTTTATGGGAATCTATCGGCCAGCTAAACGAGGTTGGCGGCGTCAAGTAACTGGATCTTTGGTTACCTAGCAACAACCTGTTGAATAGCAGCAACGGTTTCAGGTATTGCCACCCTGCCTCATAACTTCTTAAACATATAAAATAATAATAAAACAAACACCTGGAGTGAAAGTAGAAAATGAGTACAACTGGAAAATAAAAAATTGTGGATAAAATCGGAAACGTCATGTCACCAGTTTGGCAGTATTAAAATAAAACGTTAATTACCGATATCGACTGACAAGAAGCACTTGTCTCGTGAGACATTTTTCAGCCATAATCACCCAATAAGTTTGCTTGAATTGACAGATTCAATAGTTGATGTTTAAATCGTAACACGTAGGGCTTTTAAACCTTCATTATATCACACGGTCACTTTGTAATACCACACGTTGTGTATAAACGGTAGTATATGTGAGCTGTGCTTACCTATGAACAAGCAGAAGAGATCCACAGCGACCAGCAGCTTTCTCCGGCTGCGGTTGGTGCAGATATTGCTGCCCAGTGAACTCTTCGTGTCGGCTGCCATGATCTTCACACAACGTTGCATTTAAAACCCTTTATCTATTCGCCTCTATTCGAAAGGAGGAATTCGGTTGTTGCTTTTCAAAGAGCGTCTCAGTTGGGCTCGCGCGCTGGGTTCTCTCACTTTTCAGTACTTCCCCCCGCCCCCGGACTTTCTACGACTACAGTTCGGCGCTTTCTTCTGTTCTCACCATCCTTTCTTCTCTTCCTTTTGGCTGTTTCAAGTCTGACAGACCCCACTTAAACCACGCCCCTTTTTAACTCCCCCCCCCCTCCCTCCGCCCCGTTTTCCTCAATTAATACCATATGGATATTTTCCTCCGCGCGGGCTTTCCACCCCCTACACACCCGACTTGCTTTAAGGATGCAGGAGTCAACACAGCAGCATCCAGAGGGGATTTCACAGAGCGCAGTCAGTCAAAAAATGGATTTCGCTTTCGCTTGTCCAGGTTTCAAAAAAAATGGAGGGCTCGGTATTTGTTTAGGCCAGCGATGTTACAGTTTCCCCCCACACTTTCGAATAAGTCTTGAATGGGATTTTTTTTCCCCTTCTTAAATCCCCCTCAGTTAAACAGTTTCAAAATGAGTCTGTTAAACGGGAAATGTAAGGAGTGCAATTGAGAAGAATCGAGGGATTTATTTTATGCAACATGGAAAAAAAATTCAGAACAATCTCATAACCACTGTCAGAACGTTAAGCAATCACAAATAACAGTTTATTTCTGCCCAAATCCAGTGCAATCATCAACTGTGTGCGTCAGCATCAACTTTTTAGAGTGCATTTAAAGAAAATAAGAGTGCTCAAACCATTGTGAAATTATAATCCTAGTAAAGATAAATCAAACAAATTGTTTTTCCCAATTAGTACACACTACGGCCTCCATCTTGATCAGAGGGTATCGGCATATGGAGGAGGAGGGGGAAGCAGCTCCATCTCTGAGAAGTCAATCTCCTGTTCGCTGTCACAATAAATTAAAAACAAAGAAAGATGCTTTAAGTACAGTTTGGGGGAGATTCTTTATGGGGAAAGAAAAACAAATCCTGAGTGCTTCACTACTATAAACAATGTTCAAAGAGATTCCAGTTTCTCCCTCTGATTAGACGGAACCAACACTTACGGATACGGAGGCTCCTCAACCGCGCACAAGAAACCTAGATAAAAACAAGAATGATACACAAGTCACATCAACTTTGAACTGCCGGTCTGTAAAACATGCAACACCCTCTCGTCTACAAGTCACGGGAGATAAAACCCTCCCCGCTGAGCTGTTTTCCATCACACGAAAAAGAAAAAAGTCTCAAAGTTGTGTTTAGACTGCAGAGGCCCCAAGGTGATGTGTGTGTAGGTGCCCTTGTTTTAGCTTCACCATTATCAGTGAAAGGGAGAGGATAGCGGTGATGTCAACGGAGACAGAGAAACAATATTAAACTGTCAACTCACTTGACGTGTCAGCACTTTGAACGAGACAAACAGGATAAGTAAGAAGTTATTAGCAGAACGAGGCGGGGACAGTGGGAAGTGTTGGCAAAGATGCGTCAGCAGAAAACTGTACTTGGTAGGAGTCGCTCCTCCGTCGTCGTCTTTGCTGTGTTGGATCAAGAGGGCCAGCTTCTGCAGAGCCTCGTGTATGGTTCTGTAAACCAGGGACATTTCTGAGTCACATTTTACTGACCGACAGGACAGTGGTGGTTCTTGCTGGAATGGGGCCCTGGGCAGGTTCCTTCTTCCTCCCCCCCAACCAATTAAAACTCAAGTAATTATGAGAGTTTTTTTTTCCAGCAGAAAGCAGGCTAACTAATCCCTCACTACTCGCTAATAAAAACAGGAAACTCACTTCACTGTAAACTTGTTCAAGGCACACCAGACAAATAAGATACAGATATTTTCTTTTACTTCTTGGGTGTCCTGCCTCCCATTCTAATGCCACCCTGGGCAACTGCCCAGATAGCCCATTTCAAGAACTGCCACTGCTACAGGAGTAGGAGAGATATTTGCACTCGATACAGCTATGATTGAAACAATTAATTGGCTTAATCAGGATGAATAAATTATTTAAAATAATTGTCAACTAATTTAGTGATTGATTAATCATTAACTCAAGACTCAAAACAGGCCATTTGCTGAAATAAAATATTCAGAGCAGTAAATAAGCCACAATCATCACAATGTTGGAGGCATTTTCATAGATGCATCCTCTGCTACAAATGATCAAGCATTCACTAAAGGCCAATATTGTGTTCATTATCTTATTTGAAAAGGAACTAAATTACTTCCTTGCATCTCTTAATGTATTTCTAATATTGTATAAAAATAACTAAGGGGTTAAATGAAAAAACTGTAGAATGTGCCCATTTTTTAAAATCTGATTAATGGTCAGAATAATTGATCACTAAAATAATCAACAGCTGCAGCCCGAGATACAATCAAATGTAGTAATCCTTAGGACTAATTTTATTCAGCAGGTGCAAATTTCTTTGTTCAAACTATTCAAATTACACAGAGTCGAAACATTGAGTTAATCTTTCTATTAGAAGACTTCTGTAACTCACCCTGACATACTGGACCAAATTCATGAATTTTTTGCCAATTGTTTTTCTTGATCTTACTTCACAATTACTTCTTAGTCTATGACATTAAAACAAACTCAAGTGTTGCCTATGAACACTTTTCAAGGCATTGCATTAGCTCATCACCACTAACCCACAACTGTTAACTCTTAAGTTGGCATAAAACCGTTTTCGCTGCTGTGACTGCGTGTGTTTGGGACTTACTGTGTGTGTTGGTCTTCCAGGTTGCCATCACTGAGTGTACACTGGGCATCCACATCAACGCAAGCTGACAAAGTGAGCACATGAAGGCCAGAGGTATGAAGAGGAGCTGAGAGGAGTTAGCTTAGCAGTACATAAACAACAGCAGTGGCAGACACTCAGTGTGGTGAAACGGCACATTAAAAGGCATGTCAAGCTGTGTTTCCATCGACCATAAAAATGTAAGATTGGAATTAAGAAGAGAAATTTTCTTAATGAAAACATGGCAATTTTGAACAAACTCCCCTTTTTGGATAAAAACATTTTTGCGCTAGGATGAGGTGGTTTTCTGGCCGTATTGAAGTTAGTGCATTTCACAAAACAACAATAGAAACACTTCCATCCATCCATCCATTTTTTTTTTTACACCCTTGTCTCTTAGTGGGGTCGGGAGGGGTGCTGGTGCCCATCTCCAGCTAACGTTCCGGGCGAGAGGCAGGGTACACCCTGGAAACACTTTTCTGCATCATATGAGTCACATGATCAACAACCAGATGTTAATACTAGAAGGAAAGAAAGCAGGAAGTTGTAGGAGGATGAGGGAGCAGCATGTTTTTTTTAAGGACTTATGTGAACAAACGTATTCAAGAGTGATTTTTAATTGCGTTTCTTATTTAACAGAAAACAGAAATTGCAAAAATGTGTTTTTTTGACATTAACGGAATATCAACAAAGTTTTGCGCATTGTGATGGAAATGCAGCTAGTGCGGTAAAACAGCGCAGTAAAAGGCGTGTCACAGTCTGCTATCCAGCCACACGCAACACCAACCAAACAGAGACGGCACTCTTCCCTTTAAAGTGACACGCTGGAGTTTTGGTTGGGTTTTTCCCAGCACTTACATACTTCATATACTTACACATTTCTGGTTCTGAAACAGTCTGCTGACCAAAGCTGCGGCACAAAAACAGAGAGAGAGGAATGAACAATAAAATGCTTTCAAACTGCTAGAATATTGCATCATCAGGCCACTTTGAGCCCTGACGAGGACAATGATCGTCATACTGGCTTTCATAGGACGGTGAAAGAGTTTCATCCTCACAGGCCCATTCGTCGCTGTCATCTGTGACTGTGGAAAAACAAACTGCTGTGATTAAGGCCAGCATGCATGCTGATGAGAGACGTTCAGCAGCCTCACCCCCAGTAAAAGAAAATAAAATAAAATAACACAGCTTTGAAGCAGATGGTGAACATGGCGACTGACGTGGTGTTTCATCAATCAACGAGCGCAAACATTTTCTGTACTGTTCAGCGCATTCTGACACAATGAGTGATTGAAATGTAAGCAACAGGCTGGAGGGCTGTGGATACTTACAGGATCTGGAAAAAGACAGGAGGGAAAGAGGGGAGAAATGTGTCAGGATTTATCATTGCAGGCGTGGAGTTTTGATCTTATGAATTAAAATAAAGAAATCCACTTGTCTTTTTCAAGTACCGGCTCCCAATGCTGATGGTGTCCGGCTCCACGCAGGCTCCACGTCCAGCTGCTTGAGCCTTTTTGCCGAGTTCCAGCATGTCCTTGATGTTTAGCTCGACATTCATCACCGAGATGTAACCGTCTACGACAGACAGGACAACAGGACAACAGA
This sequence comes from Poecilia latipinna, assembly GCF_001443285.1. Taxonomy (NCBI): domain Eukaryota; kingdom Metazoa; phylum Chordata; class Actinopteri; order Cyprinodontiformes; family Poeciliidae; genus Poecilia; species Poecilia latipinna. The sequence goes on along the minus strand of NW_015112811.1, from coordinate 459,057 downwards.
GACTGAGAACAATGGAAGTCAAACTAGAAAAAAAAGAAAGAAACGACCCGAAAAAAAATCTTAGTTATTTGTTCTAATTGAACCTACACTTGTGGTTGGCGTCCCTGGCCAGCCATTTGCCTTTGGGGCAGTTGGTGGTTCGGATGATGCTGACTGTGTCACCGTTCCTCACAGGCAGGTCGTTCTTGCGGACCTTGCTGGCCACCATGACCTTCGCGTGGTACATCGGCTCTTCCTCCCCGGTCACCTACGGAGTCAGCACAGGAGGTCAATCGCTGATTTTCAAACAAGTAAGACAAAGTTGTCCATTGTCTGAATTACATTGCTTACTTTGAACTTTTTTTTCATTTCATTTTCCTTCTTCTCCCTCTCTTTCTGCTCTTTTCTCTCCTTTTCAAGTCGCTGCTTCTCTCTCTTCTTCTGTTCTTTGTGGTCAGCGGTGTAGGGGCTTGTGCACTGCCTAAAGACAGATTAGACCGTTCAACTTACTACAAACAAAATGTAGAGGGTAAGAGACATACAATGCAAAAACAAAATATCTGAAGTATTTTTGGTCCAGTTTCTGGTCCAAGTAAATTAGTACACTTGAAATAGAACAAAACTACCTTACAAATCACTTTCCAGGAAGAAAAATGAACATGTTTTAAGTTGATAATTTCTTAATATAGATGAAAAAAATAATTGTTCCACTGGCAGAATTTTTCACTGAAAACAAGACATCTTTCCAAAGTTATATGTAAAATGTCAAAGATACAAAAAGGAAGCAAATGGACTATGTTTATGTTTGGGAACGCATACCATGGATGCCGTGGTCGCTTGTGAAGACAAGCCTCCCCCTTCTAGAAATGAGCACATGGTTTAGCACACATGAAACCTTTTCACGTGTTCAATGAATTTCATACAACAGAACAGCACAAATAAAAGTAATGAAAAAAATTATCCAAATAAAAATCTGACAAGTTGTGCCTGCAAACGCATTTATACTCTTTTAATCAGACACTAATGTTTGCCTATTTTCTTCTTTCCTCTCCTTTGACAAGGTCATTTGTGTCTGATGTGACCATCTGCTGTCATCACATAAATATCACATAAGCATGAAAAATGCAAGTTCATTACAATTGGAATATATCAATAAACAATTATTGGACTCTCAATACTCCTTTGGGATTTGAATATTGTACATTTTTGCAATATATTTACAGTTTAGGGTAATTTTGGGAGAAAACCATTAGTCTGCAAAAGCATTCAAACAGATGATATTTATTCAATTGCATTTGTACAAAGAAATATTTTACCCTGTACTTAATAAAATATTAAATGCACTTACCCTTAAATTGCTGTCTGCATATGGATCTGGAGGAAATAAGAATGTTAAATTAAGATCAACATTTGAAAGGTTCTCATTTAAACGAGAAAAATATCAAATTGTACTTTTTAATCTGTTTTTTTGCTTGGTTAACATCTGGCTTGACAGGTGTTTGCTGATCTCAACATCTTCATAAACATTATCGCAGGTTTCGTAGCAGCAGCTCTGATGATGTTCTCTAGAAAACAGAAATAATCCAGATTCAGGAGTAGAAATCTAACAGCTGAATAGACACATTAGCTGACTGTTGTCATCAAACCCACCCTGGTTGCGTTTGAGTCTTCTGGTTCGACATTGGCTGGCCCAAAAACTCAGTTTCCTCTGGGGCCGACAGTTTCTCAGTAGCCCCCACATCGGTATCATCAGAGCGAGAATTGAGAAAAGCATCTACAGCTGTGTCTCCATAGTAGGACCGCCGCTCTGGTAGCGGCAGCTCTGGGAACTCAAACAGGTTTATTGGTTCGGGAAAGCTTGCTGGATCGAGGGGTATTATGTGCGAGGTGCCAAGGTCTAGATCTTGGACTACATGGATCCTATTTGACTCTGCAGGTTCACAAACTGCCAAAGCAGAATCTGAACCCCTGTAATCGTTGGCCTCCAATACGGCTGGTGTTGCAGGATCACCAACAACTATGTCTAAAGCTTCCATTTCTAATGTGGCAATGTCAACAGGTTCAGCCTCTGCTGCTTCCAACTCTGAAGTCTCAAAGTCTGGAAAATCTGGAGCATCAAGGACAGAGACCGCCTCCTTTTTGGGTGTTTTGCACCAACCAGGTAATGTTTCTATAAAAAGGAAACCAAAAGGAACGTTAGTGGAAAGACAACTCCTTTAATCTCTACTGAATATTGAGGCAAAGCTGCTGTTTTACCTTTACCTTTAGCTAGGACTGCATGGTAAGAGCTAATATCAACTGTTGAAGGTCTCGGGGGCTTTACTGGAGCTGGTCCAAGAGCCCACAGCTCAGGCAGCAGCTTCTTTAATGGACTCTGGGGTGAATAAGGTTCACTGGTTCTCACTGGTAGTTGGCTTGCTTTCTCCAACATAAGGTGCTTATCAAAAGCTGGCTCTTTGGTAGAAAAAAAAGGAAACAATTGTTATCCAAATTAGTAAATCTATTAAAAATTACTAGAAAAGGTTATATTTGATGTAGGCAACCTACTGCATGCAGAGTTGTTGGCTTTGCAGAAAGGCCGAGCAGAAATACAGGCCAAGTGTGGAAGGCTTGAGGGTAGAGGTACGAGGACACCTGAAACAAGGCGGTCAGGGTTCTTTGGAGACAAAGGGAAGGTCTTCTCTGGGTAGCTGTAGACAGGTGAACGCAAACCTTTGGATTTAGGTGGAATTGCAATCTGTCGACGTGATAGTTTCTTCTTGGCCTTCTCCAAGGTGCTCAGAATCCTGTTGTCAGAGTCTGGACATGTTTCTGGTGAAGGAGGAGAGACTACAAATTCAGGACTGGAGACGGCGTACTCGGAGGTCGACTGGTCACTCTGAAGGGAAGGTCGTTCCTCTGTGCCTTGCTTGTCCATTGAAGAGAAATCACTGGGAGCGTTACCAGGCCTGTTGGGTAAATCACCGTATGTGAGCTCCTCGCCATTATCAGCGAAGTTTTTTGATGCTTTGACTGATTTGAAAGGAAGCAACAATCCCTTCTTCTTTATCTTGGTATGTGAGAAGACTTCTTTTCTGGTTTCTGCCTCCAGTTTTTGCTCCTTTCCAGTTGGTGCATCTACCTTATGGTCTTTCACAGGGGGCATAGGGAGCACCAAAGGCATGTACCAGTCTTTGAGGGGATGTTTTGCTGAGCCATCTCCATTTGCAAACTGAGATGAGGGAGAGGTCTGCTTGGAGTGAGGGGGAAAGGAAATCGGGTGCTTGCTTTCAGATGACCGAAGCCCATCTCTGAAGACGACACAGGGAATTTCAGGGGTGTGGTTTTCCACAGCTGTGGCAATACCACTGACCACCGAGCTGCAGTGTCCTAGAAAAGGTTGAAGGAGCTTGGGTTTTTCAGCAACAGCTGGTCGACTGTTTGAATGAGCCAGGAGACCCGCCTCCTGAAATTTAGCTCTCAGAGCTTTGAAGTTAATTGATCCTTCCTAAAAACAAACAATAATAAAATAATTTAACAAATTTACAAAGAATATTTAAAAAAGAAGACAATTATTTTGAATTTACTTCAGTTTGGTTCATTCTTTAATGAATAAACCATTAGCCATCCAGGTTATTAGCTTACTATCAAAAGGTCTTTTAAAATGTGAACGCATTTGTCTCTGCCAAAAATCAGTTTCCCAATAGCCGATTTAAAATTACAACAGTTATATTTTCCACAGAAATAGTATTCTGTTAAAAGTGTTTCAGCTGGAAATATTCACATAAAACAATAATCATGTTTTAGCAGTTTAACCCCGAGAATACTAGTATTTTTCAATTTTTTGTATTGGAAAAAGAAAAATACATAGATGTCAATGTCTGACAGAAACGTTGATTGACATTCATTATAATTACTTTCTGCCATATTAAAATAAAATAAAATAAAAATGAATTAAATCAGACAGATTCAGTTAGTTTTTTAAAATCAGCTGTAAACATTTTTAATACTTCAAGTCAATATTTTTATTATTAAGCCTTAAAATGCATTCCTACTTTTTAAATTTTCCCTTATTAAAAGAAAAATCTTACATTTAAAGCAAAACGCAAAAACAAAAGTCAGCATCTTAAAAGGCGGTTTAAAACTGGGCCTTCAGCAACTGTGCCGTAAATACCGTATATAATTACACAATGATTATTCGAACCTTTTGAGGAGCCGAATTTTTACAAAGCTACATTATTTTATAATATTGAAAAAAAATCTATAAAAGACGTCACACATACATCAATAAAAAGACAAGTGTACGCATCTAGAGGACGCTGTATTTTCCATTTTACAGGGCGGAAACAGTTTAACATTTTTCTGACAGCTTTCGGTTTTACCTCCTCCATTGTCGCAAGTTTTATTCATCACCGTCCTGCTTTGGAAAGCCTTTGAAAACTCCTCGTAACATCAACGCAGCAAACAGCTTCAAGGCGTTAAAACAAACCACTTCAAACAACCGCCGCCGACACACCTGCGTAGAGCGCGTGCTTTCCGTGCGTCACCGAATGAGCCAATCAGAAGCCATGTCATAACCAAAAGCGTCTTCTTCTTTTGTTTTGTTGGCAGTTAGCAAAAACGCCAACCGAAAGCATCTGTTTGTTAGTTTTTTGTTTTTTTTTAATCGGCGTTCACTTAAATGGCAATGAATATAAGTTTTCAGACAACATAAGTGAATATAAAACGTAAAAAGATATTTACTCTGGTACACGTTGAGAGGTAAAACAACAACAACAAAAATACTAAAGACGACGTCATAAACATTACCTTTATAAACAGAACAAAGAAAACGTAACATATTGTGTAAATGATAATAAGAATTAAACAAATTCTAATTAAATTTAGACAGAGAACTAAATATGGAGAAAAAATGTATTTTTGGTTGATCTTTTGCACATTATTGAAACATTACTTTAACAAATATCACCTAGAATTGCAGCTGTACTAAATGTCCGTAGAAACCTATGTATGTCAAACAGTATTTGCAATTGAGCCTTCAGTATAACAAATGTATACTCTGTTTTACAGGAAACAAATCTGTTTTGATTAAAGTAAGTTTTCATGTTGATGAACAGTCTGGAAAAATATCACAGAAGAAAACACAGTCGCTGTCTCTACAGAAACATTGTAAAAGTCCCTGCCGCAAATTGAGAGGAAACTATTATATTTTACATTTTAATATTGGTTAATACTAAAAACTCCTCAAATTTCAATCTTTTAAATGTAAAAAAAGACAAAATAAAAACTGAATGAAGGTTCATAAAACAGTCAAACTTAATCTATAAACATAAAATGAGTTAGCAGTCTTCTCATCCAAAGCGTTTGATTCTTTAGTGTGTCAATAATGTACATGTCAATGAGCTCGTTAGAGGAAAACTAAACTGAAGAAGCTACATGAGAAAAGACATAAATAGCTGCTTGCCCTTAGTTTGAAGACAGATCGTTTGTGATGTATCTTTTGCAGTGACCAGAACAAGATATAGGTGTCATAGGTCATTAAAAAATACTTTCCCCGTTTTTGTAAGAGCTTCTGTTTACTCTTGATCAATCATTCACTTTTTGTTGGTGCAGACAGCGACGGTAGAAGTCCTCCTAGGACCACAACATCCACTTTGTGATGTGATGATATGTTTGAGCTTCCCTGATCATTTTCAAAATGGGGACATTTAATCATGTGGTTGTGGCTTTATGTGCTCTGTATCTGTTTATTAACCCAACTGTGAACGCGACCAGGAAGCCATGGACAACTTCTCAGACCAGGTGCAGTATTTTTCACTTCATCAATTCGAACAATCAGTTGAATAAATGTGATTAAAAAAAATGTATGCTATGATGCTTAGGAGGATTAGAGCTGCAAACAGTCCAGCGCCCATCGACTGTAGAGTGGGGAGGTGGTCGTCTTGGACACGGTGTGACTCCTGCACAGATAAAACGGTGAAGATGTTTTTCTCTGTAAAACACAAACTGAAACCTCCATTTTTTTTTTTTCTCAAAACGTCAATGCACTATTTCACTGATAAAATCATCAGATCATCTAGATAGGTACTAGAGGGGTCACTGAAGGAAGGACTGGGTCAACTATGCACCTTTTAACTCTCACCACTTAAGGTAGCTGGGTTCTGTATTGAGTATATCTGCTTATGTAAAAGGCTCATTTTGAATGGTTTTTACCAGGTTTATAATACAGATGAGTTCAGATATGCCAGTGCAGATTTAATATAATCTTTTATAGCCTCTCACTTTCATTTTCAGGAATAAGGAATAGGCAATTGTAAAAATTGTCTCTGCTAGAAATATTGGGCAAAGGGATTGTATAAAGTATTGCCAGCAGCGGTTCCAATACAATCGTAAAACATTTGACTTCTATAACTCCCGGCTGTAATGTAACATAATATATTTGTGATATATGGATATATATAACATTTAGTCTTAAAGTCGACCTTAGTAGCCTTTATTTGATAGTTCTCAGACAAGAAAGTGGATAGAGGGGAAAAGACATGCGTCAAAGGTCATTAGGCTAGGACTGAAACCTCTGATGGCCACGTCGAGGACTAAGGCCTTCATCTTTGGGTCACGCACTTTACCTCTGTGTCATTGCCACACCCTTAACAAGCTTCTTTACTTTGTCTTAGTTACGTTTTCGACACTTGGAGAAACCTGCACAGTTTGGTGGGACAGACTGTGTTGGGACGTTGTGGGACCGGCTGGCGTGTCCAACAGCGACCACCCAGTGCATGGTCAGGGATTACTGCGGGGAGAGTTTCACCTGCAAAGAAACAGGCAAGTCCCGCCAAAAGGTCTTTTAGGGTGACTTACTTTTTTAAAGTCAAGGGAGGTTTGTGTGTTTCTGAACTTTTTCATCTTTCCAGGACGCTGCATAAGCCAATCCCTTCGCTGTAACGGGGAACCGGACTGCGACGATTTCTCTGACGAAGACGAATGCGATCGCATCACCCAGAGAGAGGACAAGTGTTCAACCTTGATCCCAATTCCTGGTGCTGAACGTGGCACGCAGGGGTAAGTGCTGGATGCTTTTTACAGTTGATATGAACTTACCTTACTCTTCTGAAAACAAAATACTTCTGCTTTCTTTTTAAAGCTACAACCTCCTAACTGGAGACTTTATGGATCAAGTACTTGACCCTAAGTACTTTGGAGGAAAGTGTGAATATGTCTACAATGGAGAATGGAGTAAATTAATGTATGATGCATTCTGTGAGAGTCTACAGTACAATGAAGACGAAAAGAACTACCGGAAGCCTTACAATTACCATACCTACAGTTTTGTGGTAGGTACTGTGGCTCTTTATGTAAAGTAGAGATCGGTAATTTCCAGAAAGACCATTGCTTTAACTAAAGGTGAACCCGTTACAGGCGGAAGCCACCTCGAAGGGTTCCGATGAATATTTTGAAGATATGCAAAGGCTGCTGGAAGCGAGGCAGTCCATGTCGTCCTCCAATTTCGGTGTCTCTGTTGGGATCGGTTTTGTGAACATTGGAGTGAATAGTAATGCAGAATCAGAGTTTCTTAACAACATCACAAAATATCAAAGCCAGGTATGTTCTAGAAAACAAACAGCGAAAAGACTTTGCTGACTGCTTCAATCAGCATAATTAAAAAAAATGCACTCCTGTGTGAAACCAGATATTGTGTGGTATTTATGCCCCTTAAATCAAGCGAAGGAAAAGAAATATGACAATATGTAAATTACGCCTTGCTTTTTTCTCACACACACACACGCACGCACGCACACACGCACACACACACACACACACACACACACACACACACACACACACACAAAAACCAAAAAATCTGCAAACTGCTTGTAGTGTTCGGTACTTGCTTTGTTTGGTTCAGAAAACAATATACCACTTTTACGCCTCATGAAGCGTTGAGGTCAGGCTTTTCTGCTTTGTGTTCAGGACTTTAGCTTCATTAGGGTTTGGTCCAAAGTGCAAACCGCCCACTTCAAAATGCGAAGCAACCAGCTGATGCTTCATGAAGATTTCTACATCGCCCTCATGGAACTTCCCGAACAGTACGACTTTGGCGTGTACTCCCGCTTCCTGAACACCTTCGGTACCCACTACGTCACAGAGGGAACCATGGGGGGATCTCTGGAATACGTCGCCGTCCTAAACAAAACGGCTATGGCCAAGTCAAGTAATCAAACTTTGGTTGGTTTAAATTAGGAGCTCTTATGGAAATTCAAGTAAAATGTTTCATCTTCTTTCCTGACTCTTCCAGACATTGACGCAAAAAGATTCCAGTCATGCTTTGGGACCTCTCTCGGCATAAGTTATTCATTCAGTGAAGAAGCAGCATTAGGCATTAAGGTTAAAACAAGTAGCTGTGAAACAAACAAGGAGGATTTTAAAGGTGAGAAATCGTATTTCAGGTATTGATGCTTTTTTCTATCTTAAATTCAAGTATCAGACCCGACTTTAACTATTAATTCACTTTTAACATTTAACTTGGCAAAAACTAGTACCTTTATAAAAAATACTAAGGAGTAATTGGTTTAAAAGAAGTTCCTATATCTTGCCGAAAATGAACTTTTCACTTAGTTTTGCCTTATTTCAAGTGTACTAAGATATTTGCACCAGAAACCAGACCAAAACTACTTGCTAAGATGTGGTGCTGCAGAAAGGGCTGTTTGTTTGTCAGAGCCTTAAATCATTGTGCTCTGTTCTTTGCAGCAAACTCCTCTGAGTCCGCTGTGGTTGAGGACATCATCAAACTGGTAAAAGGCGGAATCACAGAGACCGGCTCAGGACTGCTGGTCATCAGGGACCAGGACACATACAGGAAGTGGGGGGCTTCTCTCAAATATAACCCAGCTCTGACTGATTTTGAGGTATCATGACATGCAGAAGAGGGTGACGTTACATTCCCCGCCAAAATTTCACACCGACTTCTATTACTGACTGCAGATTTTGCCGATCTTTGAGGCTGTGCGCCTCAGCACGGCAGCTGACCACGCAGGGGCCAGAATAGACAACCTGGAGAGGGCCATAGAGGAGTATCTGCGGGAGTTTGACACTTGTCGGTGCGCCCCCTGCAGGCACAATGGGATTCCTGTCCGCTCAGGCACCTCCTGTAGCTGCATCTGTAAGCCCGGCTTCCGGGGCGTGGCCTGCGAAGAGACTCTCAGGAGAGGTGAGTCTGCGATGTGAAACCAAAACTTACAAACATTTTCAACTATTCATTGAACAGTTAAGTATTCTTCATATTCGGTTTGAAGGTTTAATTTGATTTATATTTCTTGAAAGTGTTTACCTATTTATGGCAAACCAAGTTTCCACTAAATTCATCCCCTTAAAAAAAAAAAAGTGCTTTTTTATTATTATTTTTTTATTTTTTAACAATGTCTTGAACACTTATTAGCTGCGTTCCAATCACAAAACTTTAGCAAAAAAATTGTGAATTGCGAAAAAAAAAAAATCACAATATTGGCATTTCCATTACATACAAAATGCAATTAAAATCGCACGTGAATACATACAACGCCACAATCCTCTGTCTTTTCTGTCAGTAGTAACAACCAATCACAAAAAAGGGAGTGTGAGGACACACACCCCATGCATTTTTATGGTCAATAGAAACACAGCTGCAGAGAGTAGATGCGTATCTATTGACCATAAAATTGCAAAAATTGGAATTACAAAAAATACATTTGCTTAATGGACTCACCCCAGTTACAAAAACACTCAGGTTTTTCAGTAAAAAGGATTTTTTTTTTAGTGGCAGAATTTGGGACCAAACTTACCCAACGTTTCAAATTTTCGATGACACTTGTAGCTGTCAGTTAAAAAAAAAAACAACAAACAAAAATTAAAAAACATTGAGAGCAACCTGTTGTGCTTTTGCTACTTGTTTCTGAAATAATTTCTTCAAAGCTGGTCCTTATAAGGAGCTATGCCTCATTCTGCTTTGGGATGGATGCAAAGGAAACAGCAAGGGGCCCATCATGTGTTCCTGAGGGACACCAAACAAGCTCAGGGAGTTGGTTCTCGATTGGTTCTTGATGTCTTTGTTGGAATAAAGTCTGACAGGAATAACAGGATGTAAACACACTGACTGGGTTTCACTAGAATTTGGATTCCAACCTTTAGTCAGAGGAATAACAGAGAAATATTTCTCATCGATATCCAGAGGCTTCCTGTACTTTAATCCTACTTGGTCTTTCTTAGCATTCCTGTTTGCTGATGTAGATTACAGTTAATTACAAAGAGTCTCAGTCTGATCAGCAAAACTACTGGTCGCTTACTAAAAGTCAAGTTATTCCTTCTTCACACCTTTTTTTTTTACTATTTGTTCATTTGAGCCTTTTAACTTCCTGTTTTGCTAAATAAAGAACTCAACCTTTAGCTTTGTTGTTGTTGGCAGTACACTGGCCTGTTACAGGAAACCTTGACAAACATTGCTCATGGTTGTAAAGGCCCTAATTTCAACCCAAATAAACAAATGGTCAATTACCAGAGAACTTCATAGATCATTTTATTCCACAGAGTTTCCTAGAGTTCTGCTGAAAAAGTTTCTCAAAGAAAAAAAAATCTAATTTCCTGATGAGATTAAAAATAATTTTCTGTTTACTTTGAACCGAGTCATCCCTGGCTTTGATTGCTTTAAGTGGTCTTGAGCAAATGTTCTTTCTGAATATGTTTTAAATAAAAATTTATGTTAAAGTTTTCTTTAAACTTTGGCAGCTTTTTATACATTTTCAGTCCAGTGATGGACACAGCAGACTTTATTTGACCCACTTTGGAACAGGACCATTTCCAGTCATTCCTGTTGTTTAAATCAATAACTTACATTTATTTGTTAGACTTTCCCCCCCCCTAATATTAGCCTGTTAATAGTGTAAAAAAAACAACACTTTTCTCACAAACGAAGACCCTATTTCATTTAAATCAGGAAGAAAAAGAAAGAAAATCACAACGTTCTGATAAAAACGTTAAACATTGAAAACAACACATTTGGAGCAGCTGAAGACTTGAATAATTCTGAATAATTCAAATTAGGTGCCGCAGACATTTCCTTTGGTAATTTATGAGTTTTAAATAGAAACCTCATCAAAATGCCAGGATATTTTTCTTTTCCAAGCTTTATGAGCATGGTTCGTCCCGTTTGTGTTTGAGATCTTTCAGTCTTGACCAAAGAGGTGCACAGACTTTGCTGACCATTCTTTGCTCATTAACAATTCGTCTGCTTGATATTATAAAATACACTACAATTGTTTAAGTAAAGCAAAATTAAATAATTTCCTTTTTTATCTGACAGATGCCAGAACAGACGGCTCGTGGTCCTGCTGGGGCTCATGGTCTTCCTGCTCGTCGGGGACGAAAAGCAGGACAAGAATCTGCAACAATCCGTCACCCGAAGGGGGCGGGGCACCCTGCCTGGGCTCAGCCATTCAGAATCGTCGATGCTAAAAGGGACAATTTTTTCGCCCCCCCCTTCACATAGAAACAGACAGCGAGGGATAACGAGTCGTCGTCATTGTGTTCTAAAAAAATAAATGAGCTTTGGAGACTTTACCTACCTTTGAGCCTGTGTTCATTTCAAGAATGCCGGTTTCATGCGTGCAACAGTAAGAAAGTTGTGTTTTGCTTGTCTGAAGGATAAATCTGGGTAACAGCAGCTGAATGTAGGTCAGTGCCTGAGGCAGGCCTAGTTAAGTACCGCAATGAAAGAAAAACAGAAGCTTTTGCTCTCATGGTTTAACATCCTCAATTAAATACTTTCTCACAGGACGAATCATTTGAATAAAACACCAGGTCGCATACGTGTTTGGTAGATACTTTATTCACTTTCTCTTCTTTAACATCTGCGACTTTAAAAGCAGTCTGTGGACTCCTGCTGCAGCCCTCTGCATGGGAGGCCGCCGCTGCTTGGTGCCGGGTTGCTACACTGTCGACTCCGGGTCATTTGACCGCCGCTGCAGGGTGACCACGCTCCCCAACAGTTCCAGCCACCATCGATGCCCAACTCTACAATAAAACAAGCACGCCTTTTGTCACGTCTCAGTGCGTTGACGGATGAAATGTGTGGTGCATTGGAAAAAATACTTCTAGCGTTCGGCTAAATCGACCTTTTAGCCTGGAGGTGATTTCGCAGCTCCGTCCGGTGTAGCCGGTGGGACACACGCACTCGCATCTCGTGCCTGTCGAGCAAGCAGACGATGTTACTTTTGCTGCCATTGAAATTAAATTCAGATGTCATGTTAAACAAGTTCTGCTTGTGTAACCACAAGTTTTAACATTTATATTTGTGGTTGGCAGAAGGTACGCCATCAATGTAGATTTTGACAAGTCAGGACACGATCTGAAATCCTGTACAGTTGTCCCTAAGAGTGGACTGTGACCACCTCTGGATGACTGCTGGCCATCCTGACAGAAGCCTCCATCTCCTGGGATTCTGGTCTTACAAACCACACAGACAAGTTCTTCAATCAAGATGTGTCTTGAAACCTTGACTGAAGTTTCTTCCTTGAACTTGACTGGGCCGTCTATATTTTCTTTTGTTTTAACTTCTTGATTAATGTCTATTGAAATATCTTAGTCTTCTTTTTTTCCATTGTTTTTGGAGTAATGGCTCCAAAAACAACGAGCCATTACTCCGTGGTCTTTCGGCCAATGTCAGTACAGAACTTGATTAAGTAAATGACCATTAAGTACCAGCTTTCTCACAGGCTGATGACCTTGTTTAGCAGCAGGACCTGAGCAAGGGGCTCACTGGGCTCAAGGAGCAAGTCACTGAGATAACTCTTTAGGCCACAATGTTCAGCAGTGAAATACGAGTCCATGTGTCTTATGGTTAAAATCTGGTCAGAATAGGGTCATCCAAAGAGCAGAGCCATATTACATGAAGAAGAGTGAACCAAAAGTCCTTAGAAAGACTAAAAAGGCAACAATTTCACCTGAAGGAAACAGATTCTTCAAGTTAAGGTTCGTGTCAAAATGAGAAAGGACTTTATGAAACAATCCAAAGTCTTGTACCTTTTAGAACAGCCACTCCATTGTTGTGACAGGGAGCACAGCGACAGGCGCTGGTCTCAGCCAGGTACTCGGACAGAGCTCTCTTCAAGTTCCTCTTCAGACTGTCCGCCTGGACGAAGTCCCTGGAAGTCACCAGCTCATACAGCGGCTTGGTCTGATGATACACATAGTGATGTTCTATCATATCACACACTTCTCGTTTTACTGCTCAAATGATCTGAAAGTGAGACTTTTTTCCATTGATTCAGCAGAAACCTGCCTCGAACAGCAAAGAAAAAAAATAAAAAATCTGCCGATTTCTCTCTGGCACACTAACTGGCTTGGTGTTTGCTCCCTAAATTGCCATTGATCAGTTCTGTTGTACTGTAACTCTTTGTAACCGTGCCAACGCTGGCCGTGCATCAAGCTGTCTGATCTGATTCATTGTCCTCAGCTTAATTAGCACCTCAGATAATGGAGGAGTGAAACACACCGAAACATCTATTGACCTGGTTGATGTCGGAGGCGAGCAGCACACATAAAAAAATAAGTAAGCATAAATCTTTCATGTGCAGTTTGAGCTCACCGTCATGCGGATGAAGTCCGGGTTGTAACGGACGCCTTCACCCCAGAGCCTCATCAGCTGCTCGCTGGGAAGCTTCTGAGACAACAAAGCAGTGATGGATTCACTGTTTCCACCCCGAACGACGGCAACAAAGTCCTCCACCATCGCCCCATTCTTTGTGTCCTCTGAATGCAAGCAGAGAAACGTCTTGCAGGGTACAACTTGTGCGTAAGGTGTAAGAAATTCGATCAGAGACATATTCCCACCTCCCATTTCATTCAGAAGTCCAGCACAGGATCCACCGCCAGCGCCCAAGGATACAGGAACTCCATAAATGGTCACCCCAATCTTGAAGCCTACCTGCAGGCAAGATTTGTACTGGTCCAAATTGTAATCTAGGACGACAAACCAGAGCGCGATTACTTCTTAACTGCTTGGAAACCAGATCCAAACCATTTTTGCCAGACTACGAATTTTGAATCCCGGTGCCATAATCACTCCAGACCTGACTTCTCCAGCTTCTCTTTGTTCAAGATGGTTGTGTGCTCGAAATCTCCTCCGAGGGCGGCCTCGGTGATGTAGTGGGTGCCGTAGTCCTTGTAGATCTGCCTGTACTCTCCGTAAACGTACGCCTGCGGCAGACTGCGAAGGCGCTGCAGAAACTCCGGGTGAAGCACCAAGCCGTCGGACTTCAGGATGTACTGGGCCAGCTCCAGCTCCGCTTTGGCTCGAATGAAGCTGTTCGTCTAGAGATCAGAGAGCAACGGCGAAAGTCGCCAAGACCGTGAGGGAATGTGACGTTTCACAGAAAACGACGCTGCAGGTTAGCTGGTCGTTTAGAGATTTGCCAGAGGGACAAACGTACAACTCCGGAGGCACGTCGAATCTTGCTGACAGACTTGCTGTATTTGGAGGAGTCGTAATTGAACCCAAAGCTGAAGACGCCCGGAATGCCGAAGCCAATGGAGAAAGAGGTTTGGGTCATCCGCTCCCTGAGAGTGTGATCCATGTAGTCAGAGTACGACTCGAACGACTGCAGGGTGAAATCGTACGAGCCTCTCGTCTGCAGGCAGAAGAATTTTATGGGATGACGGACAGATGTTGCTGTCATTTTAAGCAGTTCAAACGGTATTGAGGAATAATGGCTCCTGTAGTTTAGAAAATGTGTGTAAATCACTTTAGAGGTGAGTGTTGAGTTTCCTTTTTAAAAAAAAAACAACAAAAAAAAAACATTTACACTTTATCATTGACACTTTATCTTTGTGGCCTCATTTCTCATTAGCATTCAAAGAAAAGCAAAGAAAACAAAAAAATATGGCTATTAAAAGACTAAAAAAAAACGTTGTGTTGTACCCAACAACATTTTCCATTTTAAGAAAATGTAAAAATGTAAGTAAAACAGGAGGGACAAATTTGCTGATCTTTGCTCTCCCATTGCATAAAGCACATTTATGTGTCTCGTTCCATTTTTGACACGACTTTGACCAAAGTCGGCCGTTTTGACCTGCAACGTGTACTGCTGCAAGTTGAAGGGCTTCCTGAACGGGACATCCTGGATGTAGTGAGGCAGGCAGCCGCCTCCATAATATCTGTTATCGAGCACCACGCCTTCCAGATGGCTGTTCAGGACGTTTATTCTGAAAGAAAAAGTATTATTGTTGATATGGAGAACAGTGGGAGAGTCTGAAAACAGCAGCAAGAAGAAAAAGAGACCCGGCATGATTTGGAAATTGAGTCTTCAAGTGACTCACCCTTTGGCCAGATTTTCTATTCCCCAGTACTCTTCTGCCTCCACCCTGCAGGGCTTGGATGTCTTGGTGCAGCCGACTTCGTCGGACATGTCCCCACAGTCGTCCTCACCGTTACACTGCAGGGTTCTGTGGATACAGCGACCTGAGGGACATAAAGGAAATGCTCTCATACAGTTTCACTGCTTCTGGCTCATATTTGACATTCTTCTCTTAGTGTACATGGTTGGCAACTTTTTTTTTGACAAATTAAACTGTGGTGAATCTTTAGAAGTGCTGGTCCATTTTGTCCACACAAATTGCCTGCTTAGCAGCGTAGCGTTTCTGCTAACTGTAAAAACATTAAGGTTCCACCAAATTTATTTTTCTGAATAAATTATCATTTAGTTAAACTCTCTCTGTTGAAAATGTTTGACATCTGTATTGAAGATTCTTCAAGTAGTTTGATGTTTATAGTTTGAGCTTTAGGGTTAGCACAGCTAGCTTTTTAGCTAACTGTGCCCGGCTTCATGAAGAAAGAATGACCATTAGCATGCTAGCAAATGGAAATATCAACTTAGCCTACCAGAAGAAACTGCGTATTGTTAAACTTTCTTGTAAAAGTCAAATTTTGTCATGTTCTAGATATAAATTGTAATATTTTTATGGGTGTTTTACTAAACCAAATCAAAGTACATAATAACGGAGAACTGGAAGAAAAAAAAATAACACAAAAAGTATATTTTTATTCAGCCCCTTTCATGAATAATTAAAAAAATAACTTTACTGCAGTTCCTTTACTTTATAGAATACAGGTAGAGTCCATTTAATTAGAAATAATGTAATAAAAAATTATTGTAAAAAAATAATGCTGAACTGTAAAGGCATTTATTAATTCCACTGGATTTCAGATAGGGGTACTAGAGTGAACCAGAAATGGAGACAGACGTACAGCATACCTGTTTGCGTGCAGAGGAATCCCTCACACAGAGGTACGTTATCGCAGGTGTAGCGGGCTGGAACCTCGCAGCGTTCCTCCTGGGTGCCATGAAGGTAGCATGGCTCTCCTCCAAACTGAGATGGCCGCTCCAGTTTAGCATAGCGGTACTGGTTGTAGTTGGAGGGAGACAAACACGCCAAGTGTCAGCATACACTGAAACAGAGTCTTGCTAACATCCTCTAACATCCTGTGGCTCCGGAGCTCCTCCTGAGAGCCGTAATGGCTGAAATCACATTAGAGGGCTGATCTCACTTTGTCATGTCAGCTTTATTAATCCCCTCTCTTGTAAAGTGGGTGAGATGGAGGACTGGAGTGGATCAGCTCTGACCTTTGTCAGCGGCGGAGCTCTTCACAGTCCACACAGAGCTCCACTATGATCAAACGCAGCTTGACTGGCTCTTAAATATTTAAATGTCGAAAGCCCCAAAAAATTGTCTGTCGACCGTTTCTGTGCCATGAAGTTACCCATCTCTAATCTGACTCCAGGTGGGCGGCGCGTCTTTATGAAAACTAATTAGCTGCTCATAACGGAATCAGTTCAGCTTTTACTATCTGGACTTACCTGAACATATATTTACTTTATTTTTGCTAGATTTTGGGGGAAAAAATGGCTGATTTCATGTTGAATATTAACTGGTTTTAGTTTGCTAAAAAAAGAAAAACAGCACAGAAACAAAAACAGCCGTAATGGGCAACAACTGACAAACTCTCATCACTGACATTAGTGCTAAAAATATTTTCATGACTATTTCAAGCTGTTCATTTTCCAGATTATCAGAGGTCTAAAGTGCCTGGCAGCCATATTGGATTTTGGGATCAGGGTTGAAACAGATGAGAAACTCCCAACTTTCCCCTGTGGAGTTCCAGCTTCAGGAAACCTTTATGTCAGTAACTTCAACTAGGACTTTGTGCATTTTAACAAAGTCAAACAAAATGTAGATAAATTATTTAATTTTAGGTTTTTGCAACAAAATTTTTGTAATTTATGGGGGGTCTGATTGACATTTGATGATTTCTGAAAATATTAAATGACAGCAGCACAAATTAAAATTTTTGCGACACAAACACCAATTTTGTTCGATTTGAAGAAGGCAGGGGGATGAAACTTTGCTTAGATCTTATTTACTGTCTGACATTTGTTCAAACACAATTGTGTGCATTTGCCTCCTCGTCATCGTACTTACTTTCTTCTTTGCGCAGGTGTCACAGCGGGACCAACGGCTCCACTCCGATAAAACACAGTCCACCGGCTGAACTACCACCCGGTTACCCACTGAACGGGTTTCACGAACACTGGAGTTTTCATCACTTGCTGTTGTTCGGGGAAACTCACTGTGATGTGTTCATGGGATGAGAAATCAAAACTAACAAAAATGCAGCCTGATAGCAAATGTGTTTATCTAAAAGGGCAGCGTTACGTATTTCACAGGCACATAGAGCCATTTTACAGGACAGCCAAGTAACTATGTTACCTTCAGCTGAATAGATAAAACATGACTTAAAAGAAATGCCACTTGGTAATTTAACACCTTGAAATTGGGCCACTGTCTCTTTAAGAAGCGCCTGCTCTTTCTAAAACTCCACCTTCAGGAAGTCATCACAACATGGCTCCTTTATTCACCATTTAACAGCATTTGACCAGCGTTGCTATTGATGAGCTCAGTTCCACCAGGTGTTTGCTAATTGCTGCTGGCTAGTCTGACGGAGCTGAGTCTGTGTGTGTGTGTGTGTGTGTGTGCGTGCGTGCGTGGGAGGGGTGGGGGTTGCACTCTGTGAGGCAGAAGCTTGAAAACTCCCACTCTGAGAAGAAGCTTCATCATAAAGGTGCTGCTCCGTCCCCACTAAGCTTTTTGCACAGCTGAATGGTTGCCATGGAGATTAAAGGATTTCTGAAACATTCATGAAAGAATCAAAGCAACCATTTGATGTGTGTTTTTTGACGAGGGAATAACATTATAACACGATACAAAGCTCACAAAAATCAATCTTGCATAACACGGCCCCTTTAAAACGATTTGTGCTTAGATGACAAACAAATCTGAAATTTTTTTTATAACAGCAAAGCGCCAGGGGAAGCTACAGTTGAGCAGAAATAATAAATCTCCTACCTTAGCAGCACCAAGCTGAGCGTCAGAGCGAGCAGGCAGCTGTGGGACGCGAGTCTGCTCGACTGTATCATCACAGAAAACATGACTGTGTGTTATGAGCTGCTGTGACTGAGGGGAAAGCTCTGCTCAGCTCGCTGAGTAAACACACGCTGATCAATACTGGCCTCAAGATGAACCCACTGCCACCATTAGACTCAGCCACCAAGCTGGATGCACAATCCCACAGGCCACCAGAGCCGCATTGCCAGGTGTGTGTGTAAGTGTGTGTTTCCCACAGGTTCGACACAATCTGATTAAAATGCCGTTGGATTTGCTGGCGAGTTCAGCGGACGGGCCCGAGATGTCTTTGTCATTTGCATGAACTTCATTACGTGTGACACGTGATATCTGCTCCTGACACGTGCAGGAAATGTGTTTCTGACGATATGACGGCGGTGAAAAATGAGCGCCGCGTAATCAAGTCCGGGGCGGGTGGCACCATCATCTGCAGTCGAGTTGCGGCGCTGCAACCTTTAACCTTTGTTCAGCTTCGCCACACTGTGGGCTTTACAGAGTGGCACAATCGCAGGAATTTGCCGCAGTTCGTTTATTCCGAGGAGGGTGGCGCAATACGGCAGTTATGGGATTTTGAGTGTTATTTTTTTTTATTTTTATAAAAATAAATCTTTAAGTAGGCTTGAAGAAATGACAACTTGCAGCGGCGGAGTCCAAACGTTTTGACACGTGGGACAAAATCGTGAAGTCAAAATTACGCGCAGGCCAAGAAAATAATAATAAACTAAAGTCAAAGAAATCGTATTGATATTTTCTGACAGCGGCTCATCTCAAGATTTATCCATCACCCAAGTGGGGAGGCAGAGAGTCGGAGCCGACTCTGATGAGATCCGATGGAGAAGCAGCCAGACTTCGGATCATGTAAGGTATAATTCTTTATCCTGCCGAAGCGGTGGTCTGCTGCTGGAAGTTCACAGACTCTAACGTGAGCTTGAGAGCCGAACGTTCCCAACTTTCCCTTCCAGTTTAAAGTCAGAATGATAAAATCTTTTCTTTAGGATTCTAAGAAGCCTATGAGTGATTTATTAAAAACTTTCCTTCTATCAGTAATCGGTGATTAAGTTTAGTGTCGTTATTTAGTTTTTTCGGTCTCATTAGTTAAGTGTGTCATTGGCAAATGCATTAGTTCTGATCCAAAAGAAAAATGTGGATGTTTGTTTTAGTAAAGAACTATCAATAATCCTTTATTTTTTTAAATTAAAATATTAACCAGCATTTATATTGATTCTAAATAAACCATAAATCCTGAGAAACATAGAAATGTCCCTCCACTCATCTTCCATTATGTAACATAGAGCGCCCCCTGGAAAGGAACTGATCATTTTATTCATCCATCCAGATTTTTCTTTACCTAACTTAATGGAAAATTGTCATTAATAAAGCTTAAAAGCAAATATTCATTAAAAAAAAAAAAAAAAAGAGCTAACATTTTCCCCAAAACTAAGATCTATACAAGAAACCACATTAAATCATTTGTTGACGCAGGGCAGCCCCTGTTGGCTGGTCCCATCACTGTCACCTACCGCAGTAAGACAGAGAAGCAGCAATAACCTTGGGAATCACGTGGTCATTTATTTGTGACAGAACAGTGTCATGGATACAGCATATGGAGGGAGTAGGGGGAGAGTCATATACGTACAAAAATCCCTTTTTGTGTTTTCAGCACAGTTCTTAATTCCATAAATAAACTTTACAAAATATTCTGGGACACTTTTTTGTCTCGTCGGTTAACCGTTTGTGACCGGTATCGTCTAGCAGGAAGTGTTGGTGATCTGTAGTTTGGACTGTTCAGGTGGAGACGACGTACGGTAAGTGCTTCATTACAACAACGCGATGGCCCGACGGGAGCAGCAACTGGACAACGGAAACCAAACCCAGAGGAGACGCGTTGTCCTGTCGCCAGTGAGCTTTCTGTTTGCTAAACCATCCACAGTGTATTGAGTATTTGCCGTTTTGCCACATTCCAACCACAAACTAGGATTTATTTCATAGTGATTATATCTGATAGACCAACACAAGGTAGTTCACGATTGTAATGCAAATGTTTGTTCTTTTTAATCACTGAAGTGTTTGATGTGAATTTTACACATCTGAAGTTTGAGTAAAAAATGCAAAATCTTACCAAGAGTTTTTTTTTTTTTTTTGGTCTGGTTTCTAGTGTAAATATCTTAAAATGAGACAAAACTAACTCAAAAGTAACTATTCAACAAGATGTAAGAGCTTATTTTAGGTCAATAATTCTTGAATATTGATCTAAAAAAAGCACTAGTTCCACTAGCAGATTTTCTTCACTTGTGGGAAAAATGTCTTGTAATAAGTGTAAAAACAACCGCCAATGAAAGTAGTACCTTTTGATCAATATTAAAGAATTACTGATTTAAGAGGAGCTCTGAAAAGTTACTTGTCTTATTTCAAGTGTTAAAAATCAGGGCTTCTGCTGGTTTTACCAACTCAAATTTAACACTTTTTAAAACCTTTTTTAAAGACCATTAAGAATAACATTTAGGACCTGGAACATGAGTTGGTACTCCTTGTGAGATCTTGTCACATTCTTACGTTAGTTGAAGACATGGAATACAGTTTGTTTTACTCTCTTTCCTATTTGTCAGCAGAGCTGCGTCTGTGGCTCTGTTCTCGTTTGGTTCCATGCTCGACTTATTTTCCCTCCATAGCAACAGCTTTGTTGAAGTAAAATACTTCATTAGGTCAGACTGGTGCTTGTCCATTATTAACCCTCAGACTTTAGAGATTGCTGCTCTTAGATCAGTGCAGCAGCAAACATTACCAGGGGAAGCTTTAGCTATGCGAGCTAGCAAGGATGTTTAATTAGCTTGTTAGCGGTAGCCTCAACCTCCTTGAGTAACAGAACTTTGAGACGTTCAATCGCCATTCAATCAGATTGAATCTATTGTATGTTGCAGAGAAGAAAAGCTAAACTAAATCAGAGCAAAGCTGGTAAATACACCCCGAAAGACCTGATTTTTATATTTTTTGCTGAAAAAAAGTGCAACAACTAAGCTCTACTTTGTGTTGGTCTACCTAAAAAAAAAAAAAAAACAAAAAAAAAACAGAAAGTCTAAAAATGCATATAAGTTTGTGGTTCTAATGTAAAAAATTTGCCAGAGATAAGAAAACGTCTTTCATCCCAATGTATTACTAAGTTTTTTCCCCCCTATTGTTTCTTCAAGAAACCAGACAGACAGAGGCAAATTGTAAACAACGCGACCTTGGTTGAAAATGACGTGTATCTAAAAAGCTAAGAAAATCTGCCACTAAACGTTGGTAAAAAGGTAACACCTGTAGCTCCGCCCACTTCACTCTTTGTGTCGACTTTGTAATCAGAGAATCATCAGACTTTATTCTGCCTGAACAGGCAACACATATTCACAGTTCATTCCCTCCCCTCCCCGAAACCTTAAAAATAAAAAAAGACAATACATCTTTAGAAATTAGAAGTAAAAAAACAAACAAACAAAAAAACATGGCTCCAAGAAAGAAACAAAAAAATTAAATTAATTTCCAGATGGTAAGACTGGAGATGCTGGTGGAGCGTTGCTTCAGACAAACACACGTAGTTGGCATCCGAGAGGCAGAGTGCTATCTTATGGCACGGAGGCTCGGGGTTTTAGGAGAGCATGGGGGAAAGAGTCTTATTTACAAAATAGACGTTTGGCAATTTTTCATTTCTACACCGTCACGTAGAGTCATGTAGACGTCTGCATTGGCTCCGGCGTCAGTGGCTGGGAATTCACAGCTTAAAAAAGACGAAGAATCAGAGTTTTTGACTTCGTTTCTCAGGCCCTCGGCCGAGTTCGTCCAACTCTCACCAGCCGTGTCTGTTCATGCAAACCGGTGAACGGTGGAGCGAGATGACGGGAAACTTGCTGCATACTGCAGCCAACGCACGGAGAGATGCTGCTCCTCTTTGACGTTTGTCAAGAAAAAAAAAAAGTAGTTTGCATCATCAACGTCGTTTTTTTTTTTTTTTTTAAACTTTTTCAGTTCGAAACGGAAGGATGCGCGCACCTCCCGCTCAAGGAGTCCGATATCAAAGGTCACTTCCTGGTTGAAGAGTTATTTGATTAGACATGCTGAGGAAAGCAATACAGTGTGTGGCCTCTCGAGAAAAAATAAAGCAGTTCCTCTGATAGCCAGAAATATCCTTTAAATGTTATTTAAAAAACAAACAAACAAAAAAAACAAAAAAAAACGGCTAGCCTGTGTAATCACAGTCACTCGTATGTCTTGTTTTTCCCAGAAGCTCCAGTTTCAGGACGGAAAGCTTCCATATCCCTAAAGGAAGACGAAGAAAAAACAAAACAAAACAAAAAACCTCTTTTAGTGTAGTTATAAATCTCACCACCAGATGACACTGTGGTGCCTTCCCAGCTTCAGACTGATTTACATGAAGGCTGCGGTTGGCAGCAAAGCTTCCATTCACAGTAAAAACTGGGAGGCAAGCTGACAGATGGAAATATGAAGCCAATAAAGGACAGAAAGATGGGTTTATGGGGGGAAAGGATGAGGCGAGGGAAATCGCTTGGCATTGAGAAGAAAAAGAGATGGGGAGTGGAGACACAAATGTCACGCGGTGAAGACGGCTGATTAATAACTGTGGGAAATGAGAGGGAGAACGGGCTGATGAAACGCTCACCGCCTTCCCACCGCCTGCGTCCCTCTAGCTGTCTTTCTGCGGACCCGTCTGATCTGTCGGCTCAGCGGCTTCGCTCAGCACCGGAGAGTTCGACCTCGCCGAACCCTGGGTCGGAGACAGATCAGCTCTTCTTCACTCTGATTTCCCACCAAAATGTTGGGAAGTGCAATCATTCTAAAAGATTTCACCTCATTACGCCATGTAATCAACGCACTTAATTGATGTTCGACCTTTCGTGTGTAATTGATGTGACATTTTTTTTTTCTTTTTTTGCTAGACGTAAATAACTTCAGTCCGGTGATCATCACTCGAGACATTATACATCATCCCCGCTGCAATAAGAGTCTGTTGGTAAGTGGCATCCATGAATCCCAGTGTGGAGAGACAAGCACTTACTGATTGCTCCTCCCTGGCGTTGCTGGGGGTTCCCTCTGGGTCAACTGGGGAGTGATCAGTCGGGGGGTCACTGCCCTGGGAGGGGGGGCAGTCTGAAGACGAGCTCTGCTGAGGGGCGGGTGTGGATGCTGCCAACAGAAAGTCGAGGGAATGCGATGAGATGAAAAATGGGAATCTAGATCATGACCTTTAAGCACGTCTGCCTTCGACGACGTTAGCTTTCAGAGGAGGATCGTTCTGACAGGCCGTTTAGCTGCCTCCCTTCTTTTCAAGAAGGACAAAACAAGACCAAGAAGGTGTGCGAGAAGGCAGACGGGCTAATTGTTTTGCAAGAAAGCCGACGCAAACACAAATGTCTAACAATTAGCAGTAAGTGAAAGGCGAAGGCTGTAACGTCAGTTCCCCACAAAACTGGAGACAGCAGAAAAGTAAAGATGACAGTTCAAAGAGGCTAGCAAGACATCTGTAAAGGCAGTAATGAATGTGAGAAGAGAAGCACCGTTATGCAGAGGGTGTTTGGGTATTTCCTTTGAGTGAAGGTTACCAGGGAAACAAAGATCACTATCTCAAAAGTCCTTCCAGTCAATGGTTGCTAGAGATTGACTGAAATCAGATTGTTTTCAGCTCACTTCGCCCAACCGATGACCAATCGGCTGGAAACTCAAAAAAACGTGACCGTTTTCCAATCAGTGAACACATTGTAGCTCAGTCATGGTGATGAAACCCTCTGGAGGAAGCTGTTTTACAATGTTTTCACACCTGATAGACTCAATTTGATTTGAGACTAAAATTGCAACATTTGTTACATTTTCAACTGCTGTTCACTTTCACACTGCACTGTCAAATGATCCAAAACCTGCTCCCCCTCCTCGCCTGTGGTGGTACTGCACCAAGAACCACTGGAGGAAATGACACAAAAATCTTTAAAGAAGACGCTAAGCGAAACATCCTTCTTCACAAAACGTGAACAAAATGGAGTCAGATTTTAGCAGTTGTAGGATTTCTCTTTTGTCTCTGGTAAAAGACCACGAGCCATTTCTCCCACTACTATTTGACTTGTGTGTTTGTTTCGGTTATATTTGCCCAGAATGCCCTGCACTGTAGTTTGCTTAATGCTTTACTGCAGGAAGCAAATCAAGCCAAGCCTACCGGACTATCAGGTTTGAAAACACCCCATCATGTTTACCAGAGTGAACATGGCGGCTTGGTCTATGTTAAATACAGATATCTTGAGGTACTTTAAGATATTCAAACATGTACAAAAATCAACCTATTCAGATAAACTGTACCAGAACCAAACAGCATTCAGTTTCTATGCAAACTTCCAGAAAAGTACAAAGCAGCTGAAACAATCAATTCCTTTAAAACAAGGCTGAAGATCAACTCGTTTAGAGCTTCATGATGTGGATTGATCAAATGTAATGTATGTCACTGGTTTCTCAATTGATGATTTTATGCCGTTTTATTTTTTTATGTTTTTATGATGTAAAGCACTTTGAACTGCCCTGTTGCTGAAATATGCTGTACAAATAAACACGATTGATTGATTGATAGAAATTGCTTGAATAAAGTGCACTCAGACACACTTACGTGATTCGGTTGATGGCGAGGTGGACGTTCCTGGGCTCAAAGTCATCCTGGACAGATCAAGGTCGCTGCAGCTACCTTCTTCCTCCTGATTGGCTGCTGCCTGAGGAGGCAGCAGCTGACTGCAGACCAGCGTGTCAGGCACACCCATGAGGCCAGGGGTTCCGCACCTGCTCGCCCCTCCGGACACCACGCCGGGTCCCGCTGTGGACGGGCCCTCGCCCGCGTCCAAGTCCACGCCCAGTCCTTCCTTCCCCAGGCTGAGCTGCCTCTGAATCAGGGCGGGGTCGGCCATGTGCTGGGGGCTGGTGATGGCCGAGGAGGGCGCCGACAGGTCGCACGCTTGGGGGCACACGGTGGTAATGGGGACCAGGCCTTGGAGCATGGCAGCTGGTATGGCATGGCCCCCGACTCCCACCGTCTGGGCCGGCATATATGCTGCCATGGCCGCCCACTGCTGCTGGGTGGTGGGGAAAATGTTGGCCTGGCTCAGGATGATGGGCTGACCGCCGGGGAGGACCTGGGCCACCTGGAGGGGGCCCTGAACGGGGAAGGCCAAAGTCTGAGCCTGGCCATGAAATGGCTGCTGGGCCCACTGAGCCGCTTGGACCGGCCCCATGGTCATATAACCTGGAGGAGGCAAACATCGTCGAGCTTTTAGCATCTGAAGGAGGAGTTCAACCAATCAACAGCTCAATGGCGAGAGAAGGACACCGAGTAGAAACCAAGAGGACCAACCTACGACTACAGGAGCTGAGAGAATCTGATCATGGAACAACTATGATCAGTTGTTCCATGGTTTACTACCAAACGTGGTAGTAAACCAAAAGGTAACTTTAGAGCAGTGGACAGTATTTACAAGGAGCTTGTGCTTAACAAGGAAAACACAATTATGATTGACAAAAACCTTTTCACCTGGACGACTGTACTGTCTGCCTCTTCCTACTAAAAACAGATAAAAGTTCCTATTGGTTCCACAAGCTTTTAAGCTACTACAGATACACTACATATATATCTGATATGTATCTGAAGGAATGCCTAGTTGGCCTGTATGTTATTTTGTGTCTGAGATACGCCTGTATTGATATTCTACCACAAATCAATTTTGAAATAAGGACAAGTTATCTATCCAACCAACTATCTATACATAAAATGCGCCACACAATCCCTACTCTGGTGCCAGCATCATGGTGGTTAAATGGCCACCAAGAAGAGAAACAAAATTGTAAACTGTACAGAAAATGCAGAATTTGCATTTAAGATCCTCTGTAAGTACGTTCAGACTCCTCAAAAGGCAAAGCTTCAGCTTCACTCCGTTCAAACTCTAAAACACAAAATCTCTTATTAAACACCTTTTGCTGTCTAGTTATTAATCAGTGCATAATTGTTAGAATTAATCAGTGAATCCATAAATTATCAAGCATGCACCAGAGGAATGCTCTGTTGTTGCATTTTAGGCAATAAAATATTTATTTTCCCTACCTAGTTCATATAAACTCAATAAAACACATTTGTGGTCTAGCCATTTCAAAGTGATGTGGAAGCGTTGAATATCATGCATGCTTTTGTTAATATCAAACGTGCCTACAGCTAATTTTCTCTGACTTTTTGATTCAATTTGTCAAATGCTGCTTCCACTCAAAGGAGAGTGATAGAAACGACAGAGCTCGTCGTGTTCCCAATTTGAATCAGAAGTGAGACAGGAAGCGTGGTCGTCTACCTGACGGCACGGAGGTCGGGCTGAAGGGGGCGTACAGCTCGGTGGGGGTGTGCTGCTGCTGGCGGCTGCTCCGGTTCGGGTCCAGCGTGTTGGCAGGTGACGGGGGCATCTGGAAGGACACGCATGTCACCTCTATCAAAGTCACCTAAAAGTCACACCGAGCTCCATCTGCGAGCGTTTCTGCCATCAGATCAGAGCGATTCCGATTGCCACCAGCGCCCTGACAGAACTCGTATCGGTTCCGCTGACATGAAAGCGTGATTTTTTTTTAACTTTTGCCGGAGGTACTCACCGAGGGAGGGGTGGACATGTCGCCGAAAAGATCAAAGTGGTTGATGTTCTAAGAGTCGGACCGTACGATGAGGCAGAGAGAGGGGTAGAAAAAAAAAAGAGGGAAAAGTCTGGTGATACATCAGAACCTGAAAAACTCCAGAGTCATGACCGTTTTATTTCTCACATGGGCCGCCGGTGGTTGCATGGTTGGGTAGGTGTGGGCAGTAAAAATCTATTCATAAAGACGCTTTGTGCTGCGGACGGCAAGAAACAACTATCCCCCTCATTTCATTATCAGTTAATGGATCTAAAATGAATCTTTCATGCTTCGCTATAATTGAGTTGATAAAAGGCTATTGGGTTCCATAAAACAGACTCTGATTAGATATTTTTATGTCTGCCAATCATGAGAGGCCCCGGTGAGAGCCCGGGCCGCTTTATCATGCTGATTTTTGCTCCAGGAGGAGATATACACACACACAGACACACACGAGAGGGGGCGAGTTTTAATTCAACCAATAATGGGAGACGCTCCTGAAACCACCAGACCGAGACCATGGGACCACCTCGCCCTGTACGCAGACTGAAGCCCCCTCCTCTACTCCCCCTCTGAGGTCTACTCACACTACTGACAGCGCTGGGGAAAAGTCTTCATCCCCTGCACAGATTTCATCTGTTTTGCCTTTTTGTCACACTTAAAAAGGTTTTTTTTAATCTCATCAGAGATTACCTGAGTAAACACAAAACAATATTTTCAAATGTTGATATCATTCGTCTTGGGAAAATGCCTCTCCGAACCAGGCCTGAATACCACCAGACCAATAAACCCTCCAATAGAATCAATCTGACGACACGAAGGAGGCGAAAAATGTACAGACTTAACAGCAACATGAGAAACAAAACCAGTGCAATCCATCAGTTTAGAAACCATTACAAAGCTGTTCCTAAATCTTTGGGAATCAAGTGAACCACCGTAAGAACGTTTATCTACAAATATAGAGAACAGGGAAGAGAATCGAACCTTCGCAGTCGAGCAGCTGGCCGACCAAAATTACAAAAAGCTCATTGTTCAACAATAACAAAGAAATTGGGAAAAAAAATAGGAGAATTCCCCTCTCCTATTTTCACAAAAAGGCCAGTGGTGGTAATGTTTATGTCTGAGCTGTTTTACCATTTCAGGACCTGGTTGACTTAATTCATAAAACCACAAACTCTGCTTCACCAGGAAATCTTCAAGCTCCAATTGTCCAGCCAGCTTTTAAACTTTTAAACTCAAGCAGACTTGGTTTATGTAGCACAACAGTGAGACCATCTCTAAATAACTAAAAAATAAAAAATAAAAAAAATAGAGTATAACAAAAGATCAAAGTCTGGACTTAAATTTGTTCAAGATACTGTCAGAATCGACATTTCTTGCAGCGATGTAAAAGTGATGACGATACCAGGGTTAACAGGCAAAAACTATTTTCACAAAGGGCCAAGTGGGTTTGCGTAGCTTTTCCCTTTATTATCAACATTTGACAACTTTGGTATTTACTCAGGTTATCTTTCTTAGATACAGTGAACTCCCGCCTGTTCGTGGTCCAGTGTTAACTCAATTTTTGTTGGTAGAATGCAATCCCAATTCCATAGAGTAAATCTAACAATCGAAAGAAAATGCAGCTATGGAAGGTAAAATACTTGGGTGCAATGGTACTTGATAAGTAATTGGTGAGCATCTGTAAAGTCGCCAACCCAGGAGCACCGATTATTTTCCTTAGCGCTGATTGGTTGAACTCCCAAGAGCAGAAATAGGAAAGACTGTAGATTAGCTTCTATGACAATGATTAGTTGGTTTCTACTGTGCATCTGAACACTTATTAAGTTATATTGGTTGTTTGAATTATTAAATAGTAAGTCATAAGTGTTCTTAAAGGGAGTCCTTGGCTGTGGTCCCTAAAATCGAACAAGTCTCAGGCGTCCACCGTCTTACTATTTTACGATCTGAAAGATTTAAATGTGACAAATAAAAGTAAAATCAGAAGAATTCATAGGGGAGCAAAATCATTTTCACAACCCTTTAGGTGAAACGTTGTAAACATGAAGTGGAAAAAGTTGCATGGAATGGTTGCAGCCATGCCCAAGCAGACAGTGATTGAGTGTAAAAACGTGGAAATCCACACAAAACGCAGACTTGCATGCTACAGCTAAACTCACAGGGTCAAACCAAAAAGAACAAACAAACGAAAACGGGGACGGCAGCGGCGGCCAGTGACGCCGCCGCCAACGTGGCGTTTATGTCCTCCTCTCACAGGCTGCGGACATAAAGGGGTGACACACAGTTTGCACGGCACGCCGATAACCATCGAGGGGCACAGAATGAGTCAGAATTTGGAAAAGGAAGGAGAAAAAAAAAAGAAAAATGAAAGAAGCAAACATTGTACACAGAGGTCTTTCCCCCCCGAGGGAGCTGACACACATCGGAGGAGCTCGAGGCTCTCAAAAAGCTCCAACTGAATGAACAGACAAGCAGTAACACTTAGAGATATGGAAGCGCTGCTGCCTAAACCGGCATGGGCTGTTTAGGTGAGATAGCAACTGGGCTGAGACAGTTTATCTGTCCGATACGCTGGGCTACAAAACACACAAGTGACACGAGGTTTTTTTTTTTGGTGAATGTTGGGTAAAAGTGGGGGTTGAATAAATGTTTCTTTTTAGAGATGAAACAGGATTATCATTGCATGGTAGAGAGTTGAGATGAACCCGGCTTCGGTTTGATTAAAAGCAGGGGGAGAAATCTCAAGTTTTCTATCGTCACACAAATTCTCTGAATAAGGAGCAGGTTTTTTTCTTCTTAACAGGTGCCTTGATTGTAAATGTAAATGTAACAACACAACATGCAACTCAACTCAATAGTCCCCCCACCCCCGCTCTCCACCGCCTACAAACCTCTCATTTCCACCCTCTGAGGAAGAGAAACGCAGCCATTCCACGGCGCGGAACCAACCCGGCGTTCCAGTCCGACGGGACCGGCAAACTGATCTGTTTTGTTTGGGGTTTTTTTATATCTCTAGCATCTGGTTATGATACGCATCTAATTCTGCACAAGATTGGATTTTGTACACAAAGCTGGCCCGTCTAATGTTCTGTGTAATTACAGATGACTTCGGTTGACCAATTTGCTGCTTTCGAGTCTTCAAGATTCTGCGGTACCACCAGTCTCATTATCATGACAAAAAGAAAAGAGAACATTGTTTTTCTGTTGTCTTTTTGAGCCAATTCTCTGCTTTACCACACTGCAGCAGTACCACACCCCAAGAACATTGTCAGGTGTCACATTGCAGACATAAACCTCCCTGTACTTGTATGCCTTTTACATGATGGGCCAATGTGATGGCCAAATCCATGGCCACACTCTGAAGTCGGTAACCCTTTTATGCAGTTTATTTTTTCATTCAAACACAACACTTTAGTTTAAGTAAAATATTTATTAGTTGATTTGGATACATTTGTTCTTTATGTTAGCGCGCACATTTAGTTAACATGTGTATTTATATCAACTTTAAAGTATTATTTGCTTGCTTAAGATTAACTTTGTTTTCTTTTGCCGGTGCTTGCCTGCCTTGGAGTGGCCAGACAGGAGATGGGGTCCAGGGCTCAGCAGGCATAGGTGCTAATTGGACTGCACCACTAGTTCCTGCTGGCAGGGAAAATTTGTAATTTCTTTATTTAGATAAGTTTTGTATTTAAGTAAATAGTAGTATTTAAACTTTAATATTTTTGATTTTCATTTTTTTGGGTTTTAGTTTAGCCAAACTTAGCTGTACTGTTAGTTGTTTGTGTTATTTGTAATTGTATTCTGTTTAGTTATCCCTATTGTGTCTTAATTGGTCTGATCAGCCAGTATATAAACCCCTGTGTGTCATTTCTTTGTTAGGTCAGTTATGTTTGTTTGTGCAGCCAGTTTGTTTACACTTTTTGCCTGAGTTCAGTTTTGTTTCTTTGACCTCTTTTATGAGCTCAGTTTATCTTGTCATTTATAATCTTTGGGTTAAAATAAAAAACCCTATTTTTCTACTTAATATCCTGTGACTCCTTCTGTTTTTTAACTCGGTCCATCACAGCCAATAAAAAGTAGTGCCAAATGACAAGTTTGCATCATGTTCTACGCAGATGACGTCACGATTATTCAATCAGGGTGAAGGGTGTCCGTAGACATCAGTTTTCAAGTCACAGAAGTTTGGACTATGGCTAGGACATTAAAACATGTAAATATGGTTTGATCTAAAGCAGAGTTCGGCAACCTTTGAAGACCATTTTTGACCAACTTTTACCTATAAAATATAGTTACAATTCAAATAAATTATTACAGCCTATTGAACTTCTGAAACAAAACGGGTTCAAAACAGAAAACTATTAAAACCAGTCATCCTTTTGCATCCATATTTTAAAAACAACTGGTTTCTTTATCGGTTGTGCTAATAGTTTACAACCACCACTATGAAGGGACCCTTGAGCAAAACCACTGCATTGTAACTTTGGCTGGACGTTTAGGGACGATGTTCTGCTAAAAGGAGAATCTCTCAGGTCTTTAGCAATTTCTAAAAAGTTTTCATTCGGGATTGTGATGTTTAGCTCCAGTTGTCTTCAGCTCTGACCAGCTTCCTGCTACTTTCCTTCCCATTCACCATTATGCACTACTTCGGCCCAGCGAATTAATTCCCAGTAAAATGCATTGAGGTTTTTAGCCGTTATGTGACAAAATGTGACATAGTTCAAGGGGTGTGAATACTTTTGCAACCTTTGATGAAGCTGAACAAATTGGGCCAGTTGTGGCTTAAGGAACTCCCTTCGCGAGGGTCCTAAAGAGAGGTTTGTAAGCAGTAAAGTAAGAAAAAAAAACATAAAAAAAGTAAATAATAAGAATGAAAACACCTACAGTCATGAAATGGCGTTTGGGAACGTCATAGATCCCTTCCTTCTGCTGACTGGTTGGGACCTGCGTTAGATCGGATGTCGATTGATATGGAAGTCAACAGATCAACACCTTTTACTTTTTCTTCGCTAGCTAAGTAATTCAACACAGGAGTGTGCAAACAAAAAAAAAAGAAAAAGAAAACAAAAAAAAGAAAACATGTCTATTAAAGTAGAAAAAAAAGTTAACTCAATCAATTTCCATCCAGGTTAATAATTTAGATGCACTTATCTTTTAGCAGTGCAGGATTATGCAAATTGTACAGTTGCGCCGCCAGATCAATTCTGCTTAAATCGATATCGATTGCAAACAAAGCTTGAAGGAGGTTCAATGTGTATAAAGAAAGCCTATTGTTATTCGACAGCCATCTGCGCTGTCTCATTTGATGATATGAAAATGCCTTGGCTCTGGCGTTTCTCTTTTTTTTCCTCACAGCTATCCAAGATATCTGCTGGTTCTTAACCCCGCTGCTTGCCTCTTCATCTGCTACCTCAACTGGTTAGCTTTCAGTTATGTTCCCCCGAAGTCTATTGATCTTGTTTCACTCTGAGATCAAATGGCATGGCAAGTGATTAATCTCTCTCTTTCTCCATCTGCAACTTTCATCTTTGGAGAGGCAGAAACAGGAGGAGGAAAAGGGAGACTGGGAGACGGGGTGGGTGGAGGCTGGTGTTAAGCCGCTCCACGCGTCCCTGGAGTTCTATCTTGTCCTTCAAGTGGTCCAAAATCAAAAGGTCATGGTGTTGGCTGTTGAAGAAGACCTTAGTGTACGTAGGCAGTGGGTGAACAGCTCACCTCCACACTTTGTAAACTGCTTTAGGTGCAATTTGGCATAGAGCGCGCGTTTGCCCCAAAGCAAGTTTCTTTAATTTTTGCGTTTTTTTTTTTTTTTTGTCACAGTTAAAAATGTTTTGATCAGCACATTTAAGTATCAGACAACAATAACATAAACACAAGAACATGGAGCTTTCGTTTAATATGGGAAAAAGTTATCCAAACCAACATGGCATTTGGGAAAAGTGTTTGCACCCTGAACGTAAAAACTTGACATTATATAAACCGAGAAGGAGTCTTTAAGGCTGCTGTGGAGGAACTGGACCCTCTTTTCTTGGGAGATTTTCTTTTAATTCAGCCACATTTGTGGGTTTTTGTACAATGGAGTATTAGGGCCACATTAATAAAAAAATAAATAAAATTACAAGAATTAACTCATATGAGAATAAAGTCATAATATTACATCTTAATGCTACAAATTTATTCTCGTATTATTTCTACTTTATTTTCGCACAGCTTTATTCTCTTGTTATGACTTTATTCTCGTCATTTGTTACTTGTTTTAGTTTTATTTTCTTAGCATGGCCCCAATAGTAACACGTTATTTTTTAGCCTGAACAGCGTTTTCAAAGTCGCGTCAAAACATTTCAATAGAACTTGAATTCGAATTTGACTGGACTTTTTTAAAAAAATTTTGTCATTCAGTAGTTTACTCAGTGGTGTGATGTGGATCACCGTCCTTCTGCAGGAGGTCGTACTCCAGGTCTTTAACAACCATAACAGCTTCAGATCATCACACTGCCACCAGCTTGTTGGTAAGTAAGATGAGTTTTTTTCTGAAAAACGTCAGATGTAACGGGACGAGCACCTTTCAGAAAGTTTTGTTGTTAAGGTACATCTGAGAACTCATAGGAAGTTTCTCTACTGCTTCATGTTTTCTCAGTGTGTGGTTGTTGGCGCTCTCTGTGGTTCAGTGGAGATTCAAAAGCTGTAGAAATGGCGTTGTAAGCCTCTCCAGTCATTTAAATGAAATTTGAAATGACAGATGTCAACAAATTTGCTTCTTATCTCTGCTGCTTTTTGAGGTCTACTCAAACTTCCTGCTTCATGTTGTCAATCTGGTTCAATTAAAGTCATTTCTTTATCCTACAGATCTGGCACTGATGAGTATCCAGAGTGGTTTGGATAACGTCCCCCCCACCCCCTTAATAAATTAAATCAGCATTTGAAAACTGCCTTTTGTGTTTAGGTTATCCCTGTCTGATTTAATTTTTTTCTGGATGATTTGAAATGACAAAAAAAAAAAAAAAGCAAAAACAGACGAGATCTCCAAAGAGGAAGTTGCCTTTTTAATGGCACTAAAAGCTTTCAAGTATTTGATCTTATTTAAACTTTCTGTCTTACTCAATCTTGTGAAATCATGAGATCTAAGGCGTCACCTTCCTGAGTGTCACTGGAGTCTACTGCTCAATTCTTATCTTTTTTTTATTTTTAATTTTTTTTTTACTAAAATTCATATAAAACAAACAAAAAAAAAAAAAGCCTTTCTCCAAAAACAGTCAACACACTGGAGCTTCCTTCAGGTCAGAGCCATACCATAAATACTGCTATCTTTTTATTTATAAGGAATGAAGAGGGAGGAAAAAGAAAAGTGGGGCAAAACTTGTCTTTGTACCTGATAAACGCTCTCCTCTGACTGGGGGCCACGGAGGGGTTCGTGTCCAGCCTCAAACACTATGTACTACAGAACAGAATCAGTGGGCAAGGCATAGAGATGCAGAAAATAATGAAAGGGAAGGACAGAGACAGAGAGTGAGAAAGAGTGAGAAAAGGAGGAGAAGATGGCATATAAAAACGAGAGAGAGGTGTGGAGACATGAGCAGAATAAGTGAAAGCACAAGGGAGCGGGGATGGTGTTGAGTGGAGGAGGGTGGAGGGGAACGAGATCAGGGGAAGGAAGAGTGTGAAAAATGGGGCATGGGAAAGAGGAAGGGAGAAAAGAAAAGAAAAAAAAAGTGAGGTGGGAAGAGGAAAGAGCACAAGTATAACAGGTCAGGCAGTAGTTCAAGGCAATGTGGAGGTCTTAGCTGAAGGTTAGCCTTCCACCTCAGCAGGGTCAAACTCCACTTCCAGTGTAGAAATTGCTTCAGATTTTTTGTCTAAAAATATGTCACAGCTGTAAATCCACTGAAATTGATGTAAAAATGAAATGAAAAGAAGAAATTTGTTTGACATTTTGGGAGATATTGGTAACAGATGGATGAAGCCATCACAAGCTACGTGTGTAGCAGCGATTTGGGAAAGATGGGAGGAGCTACTTTTTTTCTAATTATTGATTTTTTTTTATATAACTACCATCTTAAATTTATTCCTCAAAAAAGAAGAATGTAATCCTTTTCAAATACTGTAGCTGAAACATGTAGGGATAGCTTTACCTCACGAAAGAGCTAGCAACTTTGCGCTAAAAGGTGACTAATCTGCTTGCCTCAGAAGATTGAATTTGGGTAGCGCTTTAGCTAAGATATGAGAAGCTACTTTTTTTTTTTTTTATAAATATCGATTTTTATGCAATTAATATGTCCAATTTATTTCTCTAAATAAGTTGAAATTATTTTTTCAAGTACTGTAGATGAAATGAGCTGCAAACAAAATAGCATCTTTGCGCTAACAGGTGGCTAACCTACTGTAATGTTCTGTTTGTTGGGAATTTATAATTTTGTTGTTTTTTTTAAATGGTCCAACCAAGGGCTGGGTTTGCAAATTAGCATGTGGCTAGTAAAAACCTTCGTACAAAACAACGGTTGATAGTTTTTGTCATGTAACATTGTTTACTGTGCTGTCCTTGATTAAATAAACTAAAATTTAATTAAATTAAATGAAGAAAACGTAAAATTGCATTTTTGTGATTCAAACATTATAATTGCACATTCAGAAGCTGATGGTGTACAATAATGTGTTCCAGAATAATTTACCAAAATGCAAAAAGGTAATTTTGTCAGTATACTTATTGCTGTATTTTACGCACACGGCAGCCATATTGAATTTTGGGATAGAGATTTGGGAGAGGCCGTCAAATCTTTCCAAAATACAATCAGAAAATTCCAGCTTCTGAGTAATAATTTAATGCAGCGTTCATCCAGCTCCAGATTTCCTACTGGAATGGACTTAATCCTCTTAAGAAAATCTTTAACAAAACATATATCCCAAAATGCCAACGGTTCTGTCCACAGTCAGACTTTTTGTCAACCAGCATCAACAAAAATCGAAAGCCAAAAATGGGAATGACATCATGTAAAAACACACATCAAGAGCAAAGACCAGAGGTGGGGCGTTTGGACGAACCACTGAACATAGCATTCAGAGTAAGAGTTAGTGTTGTCTGTATTCAGTGTGAGCAAACACAGAGAAAAAAATAAATAAATAGAAACAAAAAAAAGAAGGAAGTCATGTTGAGCCAAATAAATACAGGGCAAAAATAGTGGGGGGCGGGATAACATCCAGTCTGGGGAAGTGAAGGGGGGGCATGTCTTTGGAGGAAAATCCAAACACTGACACAGATTCACTCGGAAAATATGGTTGTACAACACTGCACTGGCAAAATGGGAGTTGGATGGTTGAAGATAAGTGTTCACTAGGATGGTCTACTGTGTATTACTGAATGGTGCAATATTATGAAATATTAATTCAAGCAGATCAGTGGCTGGAGAAAGAAACAATACATTAAAGTTTTTTTTTCCCCCACCCCACGTTCAGTGTGTTTTATTCCAGTGAAGCTAGAAAAGCAGTCCAGTGCTCTGGACCGCTCACCTACCTGGTACACCGGGTCATCCACTTCGTCCTCGAGGATGGTCTGCGGTTGAGGAAGAGGACACATTTTGTTTTTTAGTTTCATTAAAAAAAAAAGGCTAAAATAACCCCCCCAGAAACAATCCAAGTCTATCAGTAAGCAAACATAGTTACACAGGATATCTGTGATTTACTTAAACCACAGGCATCAACACTCGTATGATTAAAGTGAAAAAAAATCAGTTGATTATATGTAGATTTCCTGTGCATTATATGGATAATGTGTAGAAACTCGATGTGGAGGAAAAGTGGAAATCGGAGCCTTACCTGGTAGACGGCCTGCTCACAGTGTTTGTCCTTTTGAGCCTTCTTCTCCATCTCCTCCCGCTGTTTGATGTCATAAATCAGCGTGAAGAGGTCGCGCAGGTCAAGGATCAGAGGCTCCGCCTGAAAGCATGGAATTTATAAGATGGCTTTGTGAAAAAATCCTAAAAGCTGAGAAACTCGTCTTGAAAGAATACAGTAAGTAAAACCTAAATAAAATACAAACGTTTACCTTTTGCTTGGTTAAATGCACCAATGTTACGAATTACTCAAGTTTTCTTGTTTTATTCAGGACCATGCAAGAAACATATTTCTACTGATGATCCAATGATCCTCCGACTGATGGTCTTTATTTGTAAAAAAAAAAAAAAAACATTGAAAACCACGTCTTCCTCCGCTTTACAATCACGCACCACCTTGAGTTGGTCTGTGAGATCCTGATATAACACGCACACGTATGTGGCGTAATCCATAAAAGCTGCATATTTTCACCCGCGCTTTGTTTTATACGTTTGCAATGCAAACTACGCAAACTTTCACTTTTCGGTTTTGGCACCAGAACTTACAGATTGCGCCGTCTTGATGGCCACAAACCGGTGGTGGCCCTCCTTCCCGCAGACGTACCCAAAGGCCCGGTGGTCCCTGGTGTCCTTGGCGATGTAGCTGATCTCATGGACTGAGTGGTGATGCAGAAGCACCTGAATGACAGGAAGGCGGGGCGATCAACCCGGGTGACATCTTCTCCTGTTAAGAGGTTTGTATTCTGTCTTTTTAAAGCGTGACACAGAGCTGTGCTCTTTGTTGCCATCCAAAGTAGGTCAGACCCACTTTAAAACGTCTTTGCATGCTGTTGTGCAGCCGAACAATTTGGCAGGGAAGAAACTTCCAAGTCTGTACTGCTACGGTGTTTGTGATATTGTAGCTTCTGCAGCGCGGAACGGAGTTGCATAACCCGGTTGCGTAATGTTTGTGCTGCCGTGAAACATCAAATGCAAAATAGCTAAATGAGGGAGCAGAGGATATCCTGAAAAGATAAAAAAAAAAGAAAGAGAGAACACCTTCATACACAAAGGATAGTAATTCAGCTGCCACTAAGGCACACCCATCTGCTGCTGCTCTGTTAGACAGGATGAGCTTAAGCACCGGGAGGAGCTTTCATTTCAACGTTTACCCGGGTTTTTTTTTTTCGTGGGGGACTGTTGCCGGTAATGCTCCAGATTAATGTTAAATACAAAACTAATACGACAAGTGCGCTTCCATATGCCACAGAATCATGTCGGCTTTACTGAAAGCATTTCCCTCAAAATGCTTGTTGACTGTACAACGCAGTGATCCCCCTCTCCCCGTTTCCACCTAAGCAACCCACAGAGGCGTATTAAGCGCAGGGTTACTTACCGCCGTGTAATCAGTAAATACAACGTGGCGCATTAAGTTGGGCCACGGCTTCTGAAACGACAGATGAGGCTGTCGGAACAGGGTGAGCTCTCGGGTCGTGGCGGGAAGCTAAACGCTCTTTTCTCATTTCGGGAGAAACAAAGTCAGACTGGAAAGAGGAACAATTCGAGGAGAGGGCTTTTTTTCTTGGGGTGGTCGAGTGGGAGCCGCAAGACAATCACTGTTGCCCAATTATTATTTTAGCACTAAAGATAGCTGAGGTGGAGCTATGTTGTAATTAGCATTAGCAGCAATGATCATTAAGGGGTGGAACTGAGAGCTAATTAGCGGTTAGCGCTGATGAGCCAAGTGGGCCCATCTAGCCAGCGCTGCGCCACGGGACGGAGGGGAAAAACCAGAGTCCCTGGATCATCATGTAATGAAACGGCGATCCTCCAAACCCGCCTGGAGATGACTGGACGTAATGTGAGGGATCTACAAGGGGGTCCTGCAGCAGAAGCTAATCACACAAAGATGCAATACAAGGCTTACATACACACCTCATGGACTAGAATTTCATATTATTTTGGCCTTTCAATGATGTATTTGAACCATATCTTTTACAGAGGGCAGTCATAACACAACATATAAGTTTAATGGTTTATAAAAACAAAAATAAGGTGCAATAGGTTGAATTTGTCGGGTGGAAATAATGACAGGGTGTCTACTCAACCTTAAAACTCTGAAATTCATGCATTTAAAGCAATGTAGTTTCCCTTTGGGATCATAAAAGTATTCATGAATTTTAACTTGAAGGTCTTAAAATGTCTTAAATTCATTTAAATGCATGCAAGTTGGCCTAAAATGCATTAATCACAGGTCTTAAATTTTGTCATGGCAGAAATAATATATATATATATATGCACTACTTTAATATTATATAATATATACTAGTGTAATATTTTTTTGTCATGCTTAAGTTTGAGTCGCCCCCACACATGTTCTGTGTATCGAGGTGAGTGAGGCTACCAGTAAGTAGCTGGTAAGCTAGCTAGCTTTTTTAAATCTGTCATAGATAGGTGCAAATTTATCGCCAATTTATTGTCTTTTGTACATAGAGGTCTTAAGACTGCTATGTCATCGCGGTCTTAAAAAGTCTTAAATTTGAGTTGGTGAAGCCCGCAGAAACCCTGTGTGTTCAAATATATACTCTCACCAATACCAAGATAAATATTTTAGCAGAAATGAAAAACATCCTGGTACAATTATGGCTGAATGACTCCCCTTCTGGGCAGGAATAGCACAGCTCATCTAAATTTGTTGCTTCTGGCAAGAACCTGGCTTTTAAACATCTTCAACAAGGGTTTAACTCTGGAGAAGGTCAATTAAAGTTTGTCTGGGTCATCCATTCAAAAACCAGCTTAAATGTGCATTTGGTGTCCAAGTCCTGAGAAAACACCCAACTGCATCAAAGTCTCATCTACGTTGTCAAGCTGAGATGAAAGGAAACTGGTCATCATGTGTAAAAAAAACCCCAGGAACTTAAGTCTGTCATCTACTGGAACACCAATCTAAATGTCACATCTACACAGACGAGCCAACTCTCTTATGGAAAAAATTAATGGCTAAGCGAGATAAAGGTTGAGTTGTTTGGCCAAAGTGAGGCTTTCAAGCCTAAGAAGTTTGTGTCAGCTGTTGACATGGTGACGGTCGTGTCATGCTGAGGGTCTAAGTCAGTGACAGTGGTACCGACGCACCGTACTATGGGGCTGGAATAAAAAGAGGAGGCTTAGCTAAATGGACTTTCCGACTGCAAGACGATGGCTCTTTCCATTGAGTCACAGTCATCCTCAACTTCTTCTCCACAATACGCACCAACTTGTCATCAAGAGCTTTAATGTTTAATAAACCAAATGTCAAACTGCCTTCTCAGTAACTCGAGAGTGCTTGATTTGAATTGTGATTGGGAGAATATTTAACGTTTTGGTCAATGCGCAGACCGAGACGTAACGGCGTTTCAGCCGGTCAGTCGTCTAAGATGGCGGCCCAGGGAGGCAGCTGTTGTGAAGTGAGCCGTGCCCTCTGGACGTCCTCATGCTGGCGGCAGCTGGCCGCGTCCTCGCAGCCTCCGTGTTGACGCGCTACTCACCCCTGATCTTTCGCAGTAAATCTTGATCCCGCCGAACGAGACGGTCAAGAAGACCCTCTGCTTGTGCTCCCCCTTGGAACGCGCTGACGAAGCCATTCCCTGCAAGGAGCAGAAGGGAAAGCCGTGAAGGGAGATGCAGCTAGCCTTGTTCTAAGGTGAGAGTGGGGCGACTTGTGACTGGGGGAGGTTCTCAAAAGACGGGATTCATGTGATGTGAAGGATTGGGGTTGGGGTGGCAGGAGATGCGAAAGGGTGCGATAGGACAGGATGTTCTTTTATCTGCCTTTTTCATGAAGGTTCTCTCTCAGAGGGAATCTGACTTCAACTTGAGCAGCGAATCATATTACCCCAACCTCTTGAAGTCGGTCTTCTGCGCTTTGACGTGATAAAAACACACAAGCATCATCTACTGACAATAAGGTTAGATTTGCTGACTGAATGGATCGCGCCGCTGCCCGACCGGCTTGCTCCAGCAACTTCACACGTAGTGCTGACTGAACAACCACTGCAGCCTTTGAAGTATGATTTTCCCATGGATCTGCAGCCGCACTCTCTACATCCCTCCCCCCCACCCACCCGTCTTTCTCCTACACTCTTGCGCCCCGATAAAGAAAACAATTAAAATTTCCACCGTGTTCCGTTTGATGCAACCTGTGAGCTTGACATGCCTTTCATTGAACAACGCCTGAGAGAAAAATGGTCGGGAGAAGAAAGGAAAAGCGGGGAGATGATAAGAGAAGAAAGACTTTGCGTTATGTGCAGAGGCTACGGCTGACAAAGCAGCAGGTTCGGTTTAGGGGTGAAAAATAAAAAAAAGCTTGACCTTCTCTGTGCAGCAGAGCATTTCTATTTCCAAATTCCTCCTTGAAAACTATTCGAGTATTGTGGAAAATAAAAATAAAAATATTGGAGGTTTTGACATTTGAACGAGTTGTGCTCCCAAAATTAACCAAATCCATAACAATTTTATTTATAAAGTACGTTTAAAAAGAACCTGTTGCTTAACACTCGGCTACAGATCACCGAGGTTTGGAGGAGGAGTGTTTGCCTCTGTTTTCGTTTCATTAAAGCTCGGAAAATTCACGGCCATCCGAGCTTTGATGCGTCAAGGCACTTTAGGGAGAGATAAATGGCAAATGGGTTTTATATGGAGATACATCAAACAGTAATTTGCATAGCAGTAGAAATAATGCAAGGATTTTTCTAAAATAAAGAAGATACAATGAAAAAAGGAGAGGCCTGAAAACTGAGCCTTGAGGAACTCCACAGGAACGAGGCGCTCAGATGGCCTCAACGTTTTGTGACTGACTGACACAATGTGTGTGAACTGGAAGGACAACGATAATTGTCAACACTCTTTACAAATAAACCTAAAATACGTGATGTGCATTTGTAGTCTTTTGTCTTTTGATCTGATATCCCTAAATAAAACCCAAAAAAATCATTGAGACTGGGCAGATGAAACTCAACACGTTCATTTCATAGAAGATTTAAATCAAAGCTGATGTATGTGTACCTGTTAGAACCCTAACCCAACCAAAGCCTGGACTAAAAATAATTTAGTCTCTAGATGTCCAGACTTGGTAGAGACAAACCGCAAAATTAAGAGGGCATTTATCGCATCATTTATCATGATAAGTTTCTTATAAGAACTTTGATTTATCGTTGGCACAATAAATTCCAGTTAATGATGTTTGAGACCTTCCAAAACCGTACGTAATGTCAGGATTGTTATTTTGTTACTATTTTCCTCTACTTTGTTCAATGAGAGTATCATTAACTTTATTTTATGTGTCTGGTCTCCTGAAGAAGTGTTATAAATGGGAATGCTTTTCGAGAGTGACATTTGTGTTTTCAGGGCTAGCATTGCTCCAATCACAACTCTACAGTTACCAAAGAAACAAGTAATAAATAGTCACTGCTGTTATCACAATAGTACCACAAAATATTGTGATAAAACCTGGAGTCTGTATTTCCCAACCCAACTCAAAAGGCAGCAAAAAGTGGTTCTACAAACTACTGAAACCGGGTTTCTCAACATAAAAGCGCACCACACTTTTTAGATGTTTAATAGTAAAACCTTGTGAACTCTATGTAACATTTTTTTTTTTATTCATTCCAGAAGGAATGAACGCTTTTGAACCGTCTTCTTTTGGGAAACCAGTGAGCTGGGGTGATATGATGCAACAAGAAAAACATTTTAAAAAAAAGAAGGAAGGAAGGAAGGATGGAGAGCCGAGTAAGCAGCGAGAGAGAAAGAGGTAGGTGGGCACAAGAGCTGAGGGGTGTTGTCAGTCAGCCATCGGCTTTTCCATTCTGTGGATTAGTCCCAGTGGCAGCGAGAGGCAGCTCAATACAGACCTGTTCCCTCCTCTATCCCCTGTCCAGATAATAGCAGGTCTGAATCGACCGCTCCATTGACTGTAACTGGCTTCTGGCTTGTGACTGCCAGAGTTATATGGAGGGCACTGCTGAAATGTCAGATCAAGGCAG
Source organism: Poecilia latipinna (assembly GCF_001443285.1). Classification (NCBI taxonomy): domain Eukaryota; kingdom Metazoa; phylum Chordata; class Actinopteri; order Cyprinodontiformes; family Poeciliidae; genus Poecilia; species Poecilia latipinna. Next base: position 416,135 of record NW_015112811.1, on the reverse strand, counting down.
CAAAAAGTTGTTTAATTGGACATATCCCCCGGGATGGGGTGTGGGTGACGGTTTGCCTTCTGGCTGTGCTGCCTCTCCTTTGGGGCTTCCCACACATTTAAGCTCTAGAAAAGCCAGTGGGGGCGGGGGGGGGGGGTAAGGACATAAAGAAGCCACACATAAGAGTCTTCTTTGCAAGAGCAATTTATCCAACCAGTCTCCTACAAAGAGGCTCATGTGCGGCTTTCCATAAATCCCTCCCCACCTTCCTCCTTTAAATAGTTTCAGTTTTTTTCCAATGAGAAATCATATTTTATTAATCAAGTCTCCTGCACGAATCAATTTAAGACCAAATTCAGAGCGGAGCTCAACTAAACAGACATTAAGAGATTAGTCTTTAGAGTCCAGCTCCAGACCAAAGTTCTTTTAAATAATGCAGGTTTTATTGGGGAGCTCAGCAGGATTCAATCAGGAGGTGAAAACAGGTTGTATTTAACATGTTTATTAGGTTTTTATGGTCAGTCAGCGTGAGGCCAGGATAACAGCACACCTGTGGTGAACTTGATCACATTAAAAGATTGTAAATCTCTGAGATGTTGGTGTTATTACTGCACTCAGTTACTTACATTGTCTAAGCTTATTTAAAATAAAGATATACATCCATCCCATAAATATCCGTTTCAAAAGTAAAACACTAGCTGTGTTTCCGTTAGCCATGAAATTGTACAAATTGAAATTACAAAAATAAATTTGCTTAATGGAAACAAGTCAATTTTGAAAAATAAACACAACCTTGTGTTTTTCGATGAATCTTTTTGCTAGGACGAGGTTGTTTTTCAGTCATATCAAATTAGATTTATTTCGCAAAACTGCATTAGCAAACTTAATTTGTTTTTTTTTTTACATTAGGAGAACATAAATATTTTCGCAAATTTGTAATAGAAACGCAGCCAGCGAAACAACATTCCAGCAATATAAGTGAAGGCCACAGTAATCCTTTTTCAAATTTTGCACTTTTTTCCCCCCTCATGTCAGAAAAGATTCTACAAAAGTTAATAAACTGACAGCTCATAAGTGCACTCTTATTTATTTATTTTAATGAACTATAGTTTTTAACATTTTTCATACAGGAGATGCTTCAGGGAAGCTTTGTGTGTAATCTCAGTACTGTATTGTATTTTCTCGCCGGCCCTGGAGGCCGGCACCGCCCGGTCCGTTCTGTACTGATTATTCCCAGATGAATGATGATATGATCACAGATGGCATCACCTCTACAGAAGTGATCGACTCTACTTTAATAAGCCAATATTATCATTCAACATATTTTAATCTGAGATTTTTATTTTTTGTTTCATAAGCTTGTCAGTTATCACAGTATTTATATTCGCTCACAATCTGACTTGGACATCGGATCAGAGATTCTCCTTGCTTGTTTTATACCCAGTAATTTAGTTAATAAATAAATAAATAAATAAATAAATAAATAAATTTTCTCAGACCAAGAGAAAATTGTTCGTCGGTTAATGGAGCCACCCTGCAGCCACGCGGAAAATATAAACATTCATGAGTGTAATTTTCAGAGACGCACAATGAAATTGGTCGCCGTCTGGAACTGGATGATTTTACACATGATCGGAGATCGGCCGGATGAAAGCTAAAAGCGCCGTCTTTTTCTAATCAGTAGACGCAAAACGCCTAAAGTCTAACAGACTGTGCTCTAATTGAGCCACTCTGTGAGGACGTTGTTACCGAGGGAAGAGGACTCGGTATGAACAAAATGTTTACAACGAATGCAGAAACACCACAAATGGAATAAGAAACTTCTAGAAAGAAAACTGTATTCTGTATGGACGATCGTTTTCCATTTGGTGACTCCAGTTTTATCTGTCAACCAATGCCAACTTCACAAACTGTGATAATCCTGCTAATTATGCTCAACTCCAACATAAGACACTAAAGAGAGTTTCACTGTCCTCTCATTTTGTCTACGTTTTTGAAAATTGTGTTTCACTGCGGAGCTGTGTAACACCACCTGCTCTGTCTATAAAAACGTGGCATTGCCTTCTTGCAAATTTCTACAATGAGGCGTGAATAAATCATTCAGTAATTGTTTTTATGTCGTTCATTAGAGTGGTGCAATGACATTTTGCTTAATTTGTACATTTTTAAGTGCAGTTGAATGACAATATGCTCCAAGTCTAAGTTAAAGTCAAACAACAATTAAACCCAACAGTAAATCTGAACTTTGTCCTGCTATTGTTCATTTTTTACATCTTAAACTGTGCAAAAAAAGAGAGAAAACAGACAAGAAACTGGCCATAAAATCAACAATGAGTGCATCTATAATTTATTTCTATATAAAGATTTATGTAACAAACAAGATACAAAATGCTATAGAACCATCTGGAACATGTCTTTGGTACACTGTAGTGTATTTTCTTGAACCTGTTATTAGGTCAAGATGCTCCAAGTGAGCCACGTAGTTAAAATCTGGCACCATCTCCTATAATAACTTTGAATTCATTTTCAGTGTGGCTTAGAAAAAGAAAAACAAAATGAATTATTTATACTGCTAAAGATGCGCTTCTTATATGTTTAAAGCAAATGCACAACCACTTGCACTGATTCTTACCATGGGGCTGGATTTGACCTGATTCACTTTGCAACAATCTGCAAAGAACACTAGCCTGCTATAACGTTATCTGGGTCATGTTATCGCAGTTCGCACATGTGCCACAAGTGGAGCAGCACGGACTTTGTTGTAAAAATAGCAGTCAGTGAGTGACACGAGAAAACACGGAGGAGACAGACTAATTGGGGGTAAGTTGGGGGGAGCTGGGGCTTCGGGGGTTACAGGGGGGTGGGGTGGATTTTTCTACTTAAGTCATACACAGCTCAAAGCGTCTCAGGATGCGGAGCCAGTTTGCCTCGGAGGTCACAAAAGAATATTTGCGCGAATTAATGCGAAGGGCTTTGAGCTACGCTAAACTTAAAACAGCTAACTAGAAGAGGACTGGAGTGGAGGGACGCCACGGTTCGGTGCCAAGCGAACCTCAGTAGCTGTTTGGTTTATTTTTTTATATACTTCAAAGAAAACACAGAATTGATGTAGTTGGACCTTCCTGTGTTCCAGCAGGTCAGTCATACAGCTTCAGTGAGTCACACAGGAGAGGACAGCTCCCATGACTCACTCAAAAAAGACAATACAGTCATGCTTGAGCAAGTCTTTTCCAAATCAGACCGAGATGATGAGAACCTCAATGACACACACACACACACACACACACACACACAAATAAATGAAGAGAGAGTGAGAGAGAGAGAGAGAGAGAGAGAGAGAGAGAGAGAGAGAGAGAGAGAAGCCCATAGAGAAGTTTTCACCTTCAGCTTCATCATGGAGTCCTGGCACAGCTTGTCCCCGCGCGCGGCCGTCACCTCATCAATCCCAATCAGCTTGGCCTTGTAGCGTACGCCATCTCCACGGAAACGCTTAATAAGCCCCGCCTCCGTGCGGTCCTGACCTGCAGTGAGAGAGTTTAAAAAAAAAGAGGAAGAAAATCCCCAAGACAAAGATCAGAAAATGAAACTGAGGGAGTGAATACTGGAAATTAGGATGTGTGAACTCACTTCAATTTTGACGGCGTTTAGCGTCACGCCACGTTGGCGCTAGCATACTGTGTATATGCATGTGTGTGTGAGTGTGTTCACTTGTATAAATATTTATGGAAAAGGAAATGCAGAGTGAATAGCAAATTAAACGCGACGAGAGAAAAGACGAGAAGATTGAAGCTGAAATTGGAATGAAGTTGGGCAAAGCGCGTGGACGAAATGGGAAAATGCCGGGAAACGCTGACAACACTACCGCGAGCTATTATATCACTCAGTTAGGCATTGAAAAACAAACAAATAAAAAATAAAAACGGAGGCTGGGAGGGGGATTATGCTGGGGGTGTACTCACTCCTTTCCTGCACCCATGTCCCGTGGTTCCCATGGGTGCTATTGCTGGTGACAAACCAGCCTGACTGGTTCTTATTGAGAGGAATTATCTCGGTCCAGCGCTCACCCACAATCCGCCGAAGCCCTCCCCACGAGACGGATGCCGGGTGGCGGCGGCACGGCGGTGGGATGGGGAGGGCTGTCACGAGTGTGTGGCTGGATGGCCTCAGGCTTTCCACTGACATCCTCTCCACCTCGGCGCTGAATATTCTGTCTCCGCTGCCGTCCTGACATCTCCTTGACACCGACACCTTTTTTCTCATTTTGTCACCGCGCAGTCTGCCGACGCGCTGTTTTGATTACATGCGGAGGCGAGCCTTGGGCGCTATCTCGCACGTCAAAAATGTATACCAACCCCTCATAACCTCGTTTGGGAGAAGTGGGGTAAAAAAAAAAACAGGGAGACGGCGGAATTTCAAATTAAGGATACCAGCAGCACCTCGGAGAGTTTTAACAGTTTAGGGCCTCTTCGTCTCTCAAAATCTAGGTCACGAGACCATCCTGTACATCAGTTAGCTGCACCCTTAAAGAGGCTTGCTAATCCATGCACATGAAGTTGACAAGGTAGAACATCCTCAGCAGCAACTCTCGGGCTCCACTCCAAGACTGCGTTACAGCAAAATGAGCTTATTCCACCCAAAACTGACTTTATTGTCAACTATGTCGTATCAAACCGTTGGGAAATTCTTCTTCCAAGCCACGCATTTTCCAAAAGGAAAATCAGAAAATAGCACGGAGCAAATTAAAGGGCTCTCGTGCAAAATGGAAGAAGACGAAAAAAAAAAAGCTCAAATGAAAGTGCACGTCCTCTCACTTATTCATGAGACCACAATCCTCAACAGATGGGGGAGGGTTTGATGATGGCTCAGTGTTATTACGGTCTCTAAGTGAACGTCGAATCTGGGTCTGATTCAGAGTCGCTCCTCTGTTCCGAACTCATCCAGCGGATCAATGCTGACTGCTGCTGTTCGTCCTGTCTTCCACCTCATAAAAAATAAAAAACTTCTCTGTTTTGTCTGAGGGAAAGTTCTCAGCTCAGGGCTGTTTCTGTGTCAAAATTATCTTCTGGAATTCTGATCCAAAGGTTTTAGCTTGGCTATTTTGAAACGGTAACACCAATAAGGTCTTGGTAATGAAGGCCTTTATGTTTTCTTTGGAAGAAGATGCATCTGCCTTAGACTTCCACTGTAGACATGCTGGGAATACAGAGAGTCGTGGTCACATCTGGAACACAATTATTACTTATTCCAAATTGCCGTAGCTATGCTCACTGCTACTGTCAAGAGTCTTGGGAGATTTCCATATGGTGGTTTCATCAATTTTGGAAAGTAACATCCATCTTTTGCCTGTTTTGTATAGCAATCAGTGCATTATAAGCCTGGCGGGCCACCAGGCTTTACATGCCCCCCCACCAGGCTAAGCATAGTTTATTTTAAATACACCAGTATAAAAAACTATTTTTTTTAATACTCCAGTAGCAGTGACAGCATTGACGGATTAAGCTAGGTCTATAGTTGACGTGATGGACTGGGCGCAAGGTGGTGTGCACCAATTGTGTCATCCTTCCTACCCGTTGGCCTCACATGCTATTATTTCCAAATTCGGATTCCTGCTTATACACCTACAAATTTTGGTAACTTTTACCTTTTTATTTTCTTAACACAAACACAGAGTGTTAAGAGGACTGGCTTAGCATCCCTAACACTGGGCTAGCAGGTTTTCTGGGGGAAACCCTGAGGAGTATTTTGTTCGCATCTCCTGACTGATACCTTTTAATGGTTACATTTTGTAACCTCACTGGAAACTATGGCATGAGGTAGTAGAGGATGCAAATGTCAAGCAAATACTGACTAGGACGGCCAAAGTTTATCTCTGATTCAACAAATTCACCAGAAATGGTGACAGGTGTAAACTGAATAAGCCCGAATGCTGGAGTTCAATCTAAAGGCCTTTCAAGAAAGTATTAGTTACAGAGTGTCCACACTTGCAGCGTCACTACAGCAGCTTTTTTTTAATTATTATTATTATTCTTTGACTTTTTCCTCCTGTACAGATTTTTTTTCCCCCCAGTTGAATTGTACTGGACATGTGTTGCATCAATCATGGGAGAGGTTTTGGAAATTATTTATCAAGATCTCAAAACCTGGAATTTTAACACTTTTGAGACTGGCGGTACGTCGAGCCTCTGCCGTGCACGGAGCAGCCCCAGTCGGACGTCGACGTTCAGGATCCATCGACGGACTGTATAAGAAAAGCAGCAGGCGCCCGGGAGACGTTTCTGCTGCGAGGATCGCTGTTGTTCAAACCAACCCTCCTGCTGTATCTACAGTCTATTCACACGACGTTGTGCGCTCTCTCGCCTGATCTTCCTGACTCACTCGCTCTGTAATGTAATGCAAAATGCATGCTGCTCCACTTGCATTTTAAACACAATCGGCCCAATTCAGCGCCGCTCTCTCAAGATGAGCTCTAACCAGATGCTCTGTGCCATTTTGGTTCTTTACAAGCAAGCGTGCCTTTCACTCATCCCACCCTCCACCCGCCAAATGATACTTCTGGAGAGATTTTGAGGTTAACGCACAGATAGATGCTCATAAAAAAAAAAAAAAATGCAGGGCTTGCACAGGGAACGAGCGTCTCAAGTCGGCGCATGGCGTAACTCTGGTGCTACGTGCTCCGGGTTCAGATCGAGAGGAGCGAGCGTGCTGTATTTTGAAAACTAAAGAGCTGAGGGGCATGCTGTTTCATGTTGTTGCACTCTGTCAGATCGAAGAGGTGAGGAGGAGAAGGTGTGTGTTTGTGTGTGAGCGCTCGTGAAGGGAGGTGACACACACACACACACACACACACGTATATATATTCTTCAGGCTTTCTGGAAGGCCAGAGCTGAACGGCCCTCACAATGATTTTGCTCGTGAAGAAAGAGACTGGAGATTTGTCTGACAGAGAGTTGCCTGCTGCATGCAACACCGCACACTGGCGGTCAGAGTCCTGCTGTTCTGACGTGCATGCACAGGGCAAAAGTATTCATACCCCAGCTTTTCTGTGTTTTTTTTATATTTTTTTTTTTACATTTATACCAATGCAAACCGAAACGTCAGTGGATTTTATTGGGACTCTATGTGATACACCAGAACAGAGGATTTTTAAAAGTGTGAAGTGATTTTTTTTTGTCACTTTATTTGTTTTTCTATGTTGAGGAACGTCTCTCCCGGTTTGGGGTTTCTAGGCACCGACATCTTCGCCCGTTCTTTTTACAATATGTTATAAACTCAGTGAAACTGGAAGGAAAATATCTCTGAACCGCAAATTTTTAAGTCATACTTCAGATTTTCAATTCAGTCCAAGATCTGAACTTTGACTGGGCCATTCTAACACATGAATAAGATTTAATTAAAGGTCTGGCTGTACGACCGGGGTCCTGCTCTGCTGTAGTGACGGGAAGTCCGGCTCTTTTCAGAGAAGAACAAGAAATAATTATCCGTAGTATTTTATGGCTAATTTGTGATTTCACGCCTATTTTATATTATCACGTCAATGCATTTGGTTCAGTAATACAATATTGAAGGCAAAAGTATATTTATGTATTCTACGTTCTCTACGTTGTGTCCTCTGTCATACTTCAGATAAACAAATATCCAGACCCCCGGATTCAAAGATTGAGGTCAAACCTAATTAGTCTTTACATAAAATCTATATGTGAAATATATAGACTTTGTACTTATGTTTTCATGACATTGTAGGCCGTAGCATTCATTGCAATAGACATTATAAAACATATAAAAATATGAGTTAGGAATAAAAAAGCTTTTTCCCCTTTAAGAGGGGTAAAAATGAGTTTAGTCAATATTTTATTATTTTGGCTCACTAGAAAAAAAAATCAGGTTTGAAGTAAAATGACAGATGTGCAGCAACATTTAGTTAGCTCAGATGTGTCATGTACTCATGGACATTAATTATTGAGGTTGTCCTGTTGCAGAACAGTTTGTGGCAATGTTGCCTTGCAGCAAGGTCCTGGGTTCAAATCCCAGCCTGCAAGGAGTTTGCATGTTCTCCTGGTGGATGTGTGGGCTCGCTCCGGCTTCCTCAGTTCAAAAATATGACTGTCAGGTCAGCTAATCTCTCCAAGTTGCATGTGCCCTGCTTTTTGGCCAGTGATCGCTGGACAAAAGGCACCGGCCAACCAGCAATCCTTTACGGATAAGACTGTATAGACAATGGATGGATGGTTAGTTCTGACATCCAGTTCTCCCATCTGAAGTCCATAAAGTTACCATGGTATTCCTTGGTCTCTTTGATGCTTTTTGTTTCACTAAAGTTCCCTAACAAGCCTCTGATATCTTAGAAATAGTTGGATTTACACAGGAGGACAATATTCTGAATAGTTGAGTCCTGAAGGTTCGTTTAGATTTCATCTGTCGATATCAGAATGCTAATCCTAAGTACGAACTATTTTAGATTGGTATTCATGAAAAAGATTTGAAAGACGACACGTCATAATCCATTTGGTACATAATTGCGTGCTAGATTTGGTTGGTTTCCAACAAGCAAATCCCATTGAAAAACATTGATATTTGTAGTTGTCAGGTGGGGGACAAAAAAAGCCCCGATCCCAACTCTTGCTTAGCAGAAGTTCCTCTTGCCCTCATGTCTTAAGACGATGACAGAAACTGGAACACAATGAAGTGAAGTTTTCAAAAATTCAGCTCAAGTCAACAGGATGTCAGAGGGTTTCAAATGAAACATTGTCATCCCCTACCTGATACTGAAGCTGCGCTCCAGGACCACAGAGGGAACATTTACTGTTCGCCATGCTCCGTACCGTTTCGGAACCCGTCTCTGAATGGGTTTCCTTGTCACAGTAGAACGGGGACAGCGAAGGCACAGATGGTAACAGATGGAGAGTCAGAAGTGCCCCTCCAGATATAAGGACTTGGCAACAGGGACGTTTTTGTTGGGGATGCAAGCATCGAGGCAGGTTAACCTCAGAACCTTTCTGAGAGCGTCTCATGGTGTCCGCGCCGCCCCCCTCCCACCCCTCCCATCTGGCAGGACGCACCGTACACCATCCTGTTTTAATTCATTACCACGAAAGCTGCGACGGTTACAATTATTTCCCATATCTCAGCACAGAAGATTTCATATTTTATGAAAGAAGAAGGAAAAAAAACAGAGAAAAGCAACACAAGGTAAGCCCTATCGGAGCAGATGCCTATAAGACGCGGTAAAGAAAACGAATATCCGAGAATAGAAAATCTGTCCCCACCATCTGCCTCCTCCATGTGCACGGCATAACTCTCGTAGGCCTCAGCAAACACACGCAAACGCATTTGCTGACACTAACAGCAGCTGATGTTCCCTCATTCAACCGCACCGACGACGTTAAAAATGAAGCACAGTATTGAAGTTCTTTTGTACCCGGCGGTGGTGGAAGAAGTTCTGGGTTTGTAAAGGTGAGAACAGCAAGTAAATTCTCTTCAGAGTCGATAGGTCACCGACTGCCAGCTGAGTACCGTGCTCTGTGCTGACGGGTGTTGGTCGAGAGCGGGCATTGGATAAGAGCGCCACAAGGCTGTTATTTTACCTGAATAAATGGCGGGTAGTGAAGGAAATAGCTGGTTATGGGTGTTTTGTTCATGTGTGGGGAAACTGGTGCTCCGTGTCTGTTACAGCCATGACCTTTCCACTTGAAACGCCTACAGGAAGGAACATCTTACCTAGATTCAGGCAAGTTCTGATAGAAAAGTAAAGCTGCTCAGAAATCAATAACAAAGCGTTCACATCAGCTTCTGTGACTTTTGGAGCAGGTCAGGCGTTTCACTTTGCTCCAGGTGTTTCAGTTGAAAAGGTCTCACGGTTAAAATTAAAATAAATATCAATACATATTTAAATACTAAAGGCACAGTGAAGTAAAGGTAAAGAAAAAAAAACATTTTCATTCTTGAAGAGGACATGCAAAGTTTTCATGGAAAGGCACTAAGCTCAGTTAAATCCAGCGATAGTTTTTGTTTCAGTTTTCAATTTCCCTGCTGTCATCCTGCCACACTGAAAAATATATTTTACTGAGGTCTGAAGATGAGGAAACAAAGACATTGTTATAGAACATCAGGTTTGGTCTAATTTTTTACAGTATTTGTCTGTTTTCATGCAGTCTTGTTGTGAATAGGGCACATGTACTGGGATCAAGGACGTGGAATTACCAATGTTCTGCTGCATTTGACGTCACGGTCTCATTTTATTTATTTAGTTATTCCAGTTTAGATGTCAGTTTTGTTCATGATTTATCCCCAGGTGAATGATTCTGTTGCTGTGGAGATCATGGAGGAAAATATTTCAACAGCCACAAAAATAATCCATCACCACCTGGCTTATCTGGTGACCAAATTATGGATGCAAGACCTGACAAGGCATTTCTTTTTCTTGTTTCACATCTTCACATGCTACAGTAACAGAAAGTCATGGGAGAGGTCAAAAACTCTGAGGCTGCAGTGCTAACATATCAAACTCTATCTAACATGCAGGACGCTGTAAGGCGAGAAGCTTCAACAGTCAGTTGTCCGAAAAACAACATGCCCTGAGCATCTCCTTCCGCCAAAGTTTGCACTTTTCAAAAACAACACATATAAAGTTGCTAATCCTGACTTGGACAGATTACCATCGTAAAGCTTTGAGCAAAACCACCGAGGTGGTAATTTAGACATTACACTGACGCATTCGGTTGTCATTGGACTGACAGAGGAGAGCAGAGCAGGTGTGAACGAGGCTTTTACTGCATGACAAATGACTAGTGAATTAATCTGCCCTCTCCATGCATTTCTGATTGGTCTCAGCAATCAGAAATGCACGTGGCTCTACAAAGTCCCGGAAAAGTCGACGGGGCGTGATCAAAGCGTGGATGGCAGAAGCCCGTCCTTACACAGAGGATCGGCTTGAAAATGACCATCATTCCTGAGGTCTGTCTGGATTTTCATCACATTCTACCTCTGTACCAAAAAGAGACGGTTCACGATGTTTCAAACGCGGTGCTGCTGAAAGGTTGGAACAGTTCACATCTGAGCAAAAGTAAATAGGAGTCTGAAGCAAATGGCTATTGCTTCAGAGAGGACAAATCATCTCAATCATGTTGACACCGGCTTATCCACCGCATGTAACCCATGACCTGCTAACAACCTTTTAAAAGATTCTACTTTACAAGTTCTGAACGCTCGCTTTAAGAGCAGAGCAGCAGAACACGAGGAAGGCGGACAACCCAACTTCAGCAGACAATGTAAAAAAAAAAAAAAAAAAAAAACAGGCTTTCATCTGACATGCTGCCTCAGTGTCTGGTCAGCTCGTTATCTCCGTCTTCCTCTGGTTTGTCCTTTTTTTTCTTTTTTTTGAAACGTTTCTTGTGCACAGATTATAGTCGGAGAGCAACAGTTGCTATGGTGATAGTAAAGTCACACATGAAAGGAAGTTCTACGGACGTACGGACCGGCGCTTTAGCTTTTACAGAGCAGCGTGTCCAGCATCGCGTAAACGTTCTGCGCTCATCTCAGGCCCATTAGAATTGCATGAGAAGTAAAGAGAGGGAGGCGGAGGGGGGGAAAAAAGCAGCACATGATGCATTAGAGGATCCGGCTGGAATCTATATTTAGCCATTAGCTGGAAACGCCATGAACAACAAAGCTAACGTTAAATCCATCAGCTATCAGGACTGGGTAATTACTCACTGCTGAGAAGTATGCTACTCTGTCCTAGCTTCTTTAAGGACGCTTTGTCAGGGACGGCTAAGCCAGGATTTTCTTTTTCTTGGTGGGATGCCACTGTTATAATTTGTGTTGGATGGAAACTGAATAACATTTACACCCCACAGCTGGGTTATTTTTCCTTCCCCTAATCTCTACATTATGTCTGTCACTGATGATTTCAGTAGAGATGCACCAATCCGATATTAATGTCTGTGTCGGACCGATGTTGGAAAAAAAAAACTGAACTTCTGACTGATGCATTGAAAGTATTGATAACTGGATTTGATAATAATATTATAAATATGAATGGATAAATGATAAATGATAATATTGATGTTTTGAGACCATTTTCAAGTAATAGATTGGTGTAGAGTGATTTAAAACCTTTGGCCAAATCAATAATAGGATATGTTACCATAATTAACACTCTTGTCCTTCGCAGCCTCCAGACCTAGACAGTGTAGAAAAGCCGCAGTTTGAGCTGAAGACTATGGATCAAAAGATTAATCGGGTCTCCAGTCCAGAGAGAAGGTACAAAGAGGTCAAGGGTCAATCTCTCTATATGTTCCAACCTGTTGACATAAAACAGTAGAAAAATGCTGCCTTAAAAGGCTGGAGGATCTCTACAAGACGTCTTCATAAAGAGAACCAGTTATTGTGCACCCAACTGAATTTATTAAAATAGCAATTTTTTTTTTTTTTACATATCTTCATTGTCAAATTGTTCACATTTTTGTAAGTTTACAGAATTTTACGTTTTTCGCCTACTGCATTTGGGGCCAAATTTCTTCACAACATGTCAAATATATTACTTGAAAATGGTCTCAAAACATCAACATTAAAGTTTATCGCGATAATTCCTTGGGACGATTTATCATCCAGCAAAATTTGTTATTGTGGCAGGATTATTGCTGCTAATGGTAAAAAAAGATAACACTTTTCTGTGGCTTTGACACATTTAGAAAATAGATGCGTCTAAATGTCACAATCTCTACCTTCTGTCTTTTGCACAGAAGAGCAACGGGACCCAACAACACTGAAGCTTCTATAATTCCTATAATGTTTTACATGGGAAAAAAAAAACCTGCTCCCCAGTGACTCAGCATGTACAGAAAGAGAACAAGTCTCACACTCTGAGACAAACCTGCAGACAAAGTCGCACAGCAAACTGGGACATGAGTTGTTAAAGACATTACTACCTTTCTATGGCTTTCCAACGACTCTCAACCATTTAGCAATTTTCTTCTGTCAGCAGTTGAACGTTCTGAAGTTTTGGGAGTATACTTTCACAATTTTATTTTATTTTTTTTTTAGATTGCTGCCTTTATTTGAAGAGACTAGCCTTGAGAGTTGTCATGAGGTCGGGGAAGTCAGAAAGCATTAAGATGCACATTTACCTCAGGTTGGTTTTGGCTTTGTTCTCGACACATTTAGACAAGAGCAGAAACAAAACTTAGTACATCACAGCAGTCTGCAGTTTTTAGTGATGACTTCATATTAAAGGTTAAAAGCTATCCAAACCAATCTGACTGTAACTGAACAAGTAATTGCCCCCTACGCCCGATAGCTGACTGTTTCATCCCTGACAGCTGCCACCAACCCTTTGTGATTAACTAGCCACAGATTTTGTCCACTTGTTTTCACAGATGTGTTTTAATTCAGCCACACTGGTGGATTTTAAAGCATGAACAGCCCGTTTAAGGTCACGCCGCAGCATCTCCGTCCAATTCAATCAGAGGTAGGGTTACTGGAGTCCTTTGCGCCGCTGCATGACCTCATTTGCACTCAAGGTCAAGGTCAAAAACTAACATCCAGACATTTTTCATCTGACTTTTCTGGTAGAGCACAAAATCCACGAGCATAGCGAGCGGTCCGAACCAGGAAAAGCTGCAGCCTGGTTCTGTTTAAGTGTCTCCTTGATTCTGCACATGGCTGTAATCAGGCCTGGGTGTTATAAATGAAACTGATTAATTACGGTTCATTCATTACTAAACAAGAAGGGTGTTGTTTTCAACATACGTTTGATGTAGTAGAGGGACTCAATTAAATTTTTTTTAATAGAGTTAATAATTGCAGGGTCTGTTATTAATCACATTTTAATCAAAAACTACATATCAACATAATAAGAAACATTTTCAATTCAAACACCCATTTTACTGCTAAATTATCTAATAAATGTAGGTTGAATAATCTGGCGGTTATTCAACCATCAGATTGATGCAAGGTGCTATTCTACAGATTCCAAGGTTCATGGAACCTCTTTTAAAAAATCCTTTAGAAATGTGAACTTAGGACGCTGAAGTTAGCGCGGGGGGCATCCGCAACAAGTTTAGCATTGGAATCCTTTGCTGGGCCTGAACTTGTTGTTTTAGCACAGATTGAAAACAACAATAATTTTTTTCAGCGTCCCGTCAGGTTATTTTTAGCTGACCAAGAGAAATGTCGTCCATCGCTCACGCGTCAGATTTACAGAAATGAGAGTATACAAATGGTCTGGCTGGAATCTTTCTATGTAAAAAAAAAAAAAAAATCAATCAGTTGTTCAAATTATAATGCGTTAAAATCTATGCAAGTAACCAAAACTGACATGTTAATATCCTGGCTGTAGAAAAGTGAAAAAAAGACAAAACTATATATGAGGCAAACACTTTTTCACACCACTGTACATTCCATATGTCAGACTTCATAGCGTCCTTCACCTAAAAGACATCTGGAATCACCATGCGGCTGAACCCACATATCCATCTGCATAGGTATATTCTGCATGCAGACCCAATTCTACTTCATATAGATCTAAATCACCTCTTCAGTGCTGGTGACGGTTCCTGGAGCGCGTGATTAACATGTTAAAGCCAGAGGCTGATACTCTTTGCAGATAGTCCCCGTCTCCTGAGCCGTCTGGCGGCCGCTCCCCCTCGCCCCCCTTCACCCCTTCCCCACCTCTCCACTTAACTCAAATCGATGGGCCCTCCTCCAGCCGAGCTATTTATCAGAGCGATCCGACAGAACTCGTGAAACAGCCACCAAGGACCTGGCCCCCATGACCTTGTTACTGCAAACTCACAGTAGCCGAAACCCACTGAACTACTATCTGCAGCGGCTTTGTTTCATGGATGGAGAGGCGAGGGGGAAAGACTGCAGGATGAAGAAGTGAAAGGCAAACTCTGAAGCTCCTGCTGGTTCCGTCGACCTCAAAGACGATCCCGCTCTCTGTAGCGCTCTGCGTCTTCCTGCTCAAAGCCAATCCAATCCCGGTTCAAGCTTTCAGCTCGCAGAGGATGCCTCTTCCAATCAGATCACTTATGCCGTTCGCCGCGGCGACATGGTGTGAATTACCCTGTCCGTGACACCTGAATCACTGTGCCGCCAAACCCTGGGGCTACGTGGGGATGGCTGTTACTACATCTGGATCCCCGAGATGAGACACGAAGGCTCTCAGTGGACCTGGCTGAGTGGCGGCTTCTTTTCCTCCATGTCTGATGTTATTTAGCTCCATCCGTAACAAGGTGCAGGGTTATCTTCACTGTCTGCCAGACTAGCAAAAACAGCCAGTTTATTGCCAACCTGTTTCTATTCCTAATCGTTTTACGCCCATCCGAAAAGAACTGCCATAAGCTGGATATTTTTTATGCATTGACAGTCCAGACATTGTTAATTGATGAGATGAGACAGGTGGAGAAAAAAAAGGAGAAAAACTACATATCTCTTCAAACCCTGGATGTCTGTTTTTAACCACATTTTCACAACATATACAGAAGGTATTAGATATGTTTCCATCCAATTGTCATACGAGTCAGTCGCAACGTTTCAAATATTGTATAACAATTGGATGGAAACATAAGTTGCTCTTCCATTGACTGTATAATGGTGTAATTTTACATTTCAAAAATAAACTTGCTTAAAAGAAATATGTCCATTTTGAAAAAACTAGTATTTTTGATAAAAAGTTTTGGTGCTAGGAAGAGTCATGTACTCAACAACTGGATGCTGCCACTGGTGCAAACCACAAAGAAGAAGACAACAGGAAGTGGTAGGAGGGTGATGGAGGATGATGGAGGATGATGGTGCGTCACATTCTAAAATGTTTTTAATTTTGTTTCTTATTGAATGGAAACATATCAATTGTGAATTGTTGTTTTCCAGACATTGGTGAAATACTAAAACTTTTGTAATGGAAATGTAGCTATAGCTACTGATTGGAAAAACATCAGAATCTTGAGTTTCAGTCACAGGTCAGGAACAGTCATTGAAAAAAAAGTCGCTTGTTTCCGGTCATAAGTCAATTTCTTGGTTCACCTGCAGTCATAACCGTGTGTGGGAGGTCAAAATGTACCCAAGACCTTTCCTTAATGCCTCACCCAATCAGGGCCTGTAATAATGCCTCGGTCCGTTTATCCATCTCATGCTTCATCATGTACTACTAAACAGACACCAGCCTGTCAACGAAACTTGTTCTGTTAGAACCGAACGTACCTCTGATCCTCCTGGACTCCTTTCGCTGGCTGGTTTTGACACCCGACTGGACCTCGGCCTCTGCTGACATCCTCCACCGCTGAGTCCCTTGTCCTGCTCACAGCAGATCCACCATGAGTTTAGCAGCGCACTCGCTGACCCCCCTCGAGCTCCCGGTGTTCGATTCGCCCTCCGTCGGCTCTCCGTGTTTCTCACAGCCGCTCTTTGGTATGGATAATCTCAGTCAAATCCATGGCGACGTGTCTGCTACTCCTCAACAAATGAAGATCCGGCGTCAACAGATGCGCCCCGTCACTGCTGGTCCGCGGCGTTTGAGCGACGCCGGGCAAAACATCGAAGAGCCGATTGAATTATGAGCCGAACGATCCTCTGGAGGGGAGGCTTCAGATCAGATCTGACATCCTCCGGAGAGCACCCGAGTTCTCTCAGTGAAGGTCAAGTATCACATGGTCTCCACTGTTGCTCTTTACGAAGGTTCACCTATTGCTCAGGAGCGATCCCCCTGGGGGAGACTTGCAACACTGATTGAATCAAATATTGTTCTTCAGAGCAGGTCAGAAGTGGATATTATTCTTTGTTGGAGCACTTCAGATGCGGGTTGGCAGCCCATCACAGTCCGTAGCTCTCAGCACTGCAAGGAGACGGAGATGAGAAATGTTAAGCTAGAGGTGGTTAAAAATTAAAATGACACATGCCCCCTTGTTCACTCATTACAGTGCTAACGCATGAAATGGTGGGCAGCAATTTAACAAATCAACAAAGATGTTATTATCTCTTCTGGATCATCAATCCTTAATGAGCGTGCAGCTAATGCTCGCTGCTGTAGCGGCCACCCATGAAGAAGACCTCTGGTGAAATATTTAACACTCTCACTTTATGTACTGCTCATGAGTAAATACAGAACAGCAAACCATGACCGGCGCTGCTGTTGCACGCAAAGCAAATTTTCGGAGGATGGACTGCTAATGGGTCCAACAGCAGGAGAGGAGGGAAGAGGCTGTTTCAAAGCAAACGGCGGCGGCATCACTGCTGGCACCGTGAACTGGAAACCCCCGCATTGTTTTTTAATGCCCTTGAATCATCCGCCGCTAACACGGGCCAAGCCGTGCCAAGCTGGCACCGCGGCCGCCGCGGCTTCGGTTGGCGAGTCGAGGTGCCATTGTCGGGGAAAGAGAGGACAGAAAAGAAAGCGGACACTGGGAGTAGCAGGGAGTTCATTGTCATGTCTGACATTGTGTGACATTGTGATGGCGACATTGTTGGAAGTTTGTTTCCAAGACCCTCGTCAGTTTCCCCCTCAGAAAGACTTCTGGAAACGGCCATGACAGGAAGGACAGACACCAGGGAAACTGAAGGCACCAAAGAGCGGCCTATCAGAAGACCTTTCATTCAACCATGGACAAAATATTATAAAATTCATCACTTCTAATATCAAACTAGTCTGAAAGTAAAATTCAAATGAAAAACAAGAGATTACTGCAAAAAACACCAAGTATTTTTGGTCCAGTTTCTAGTGCAAATATAAGTATATATATTTACATTAGCAGCTTATTTCACTTATAACATGGGAAAATGGTTTGTTATAAGTGAAATAATCTGTCAATGAAACTAGTACTTCTTTGTCAATATTATTGACTTTATACAAGCTGCTATATCTTGCTGAAAAGTTACCTGAGTTAGTTTTGTGTTATTTCAAGTGTACAATCCTTTTTTAAATCAGAACTCATAAAAAAGGACAGTAAGGGAAGTGAAACAAATTTTCAATGAGCTGGATGTGTTTTACATGCAACAACAATTTCCTGTATTCCTTTTATGTCTGAACAATGAACTCAGACAAAATTATATATATATAAACATCCTGGCCCAGCTAAAATCTCCAATAACCATCCTGTTATCTGATGAACTCTGAACTGGAGATTAACTTTTGGGCTGCAATGCTAATTCTAAATCTAACTTTAACATCATATTTACAAATGATGACACTACCACAACCACAACCCTTTATTTAAAATATCAACAAAGTTTTGCGCACATTTGTAATGGCCGACTCAGATCAACAAGGGTTGGAGATAAAGTTTGAGAAACGAGGTTGACATGATTTATGCATATGAAGAGTAAGGATAGTGAACATATTGGACAAAATGAAGAGAGCTCTAAGATGATGTGAAAAAGAACATGTGGTGGTGAGACAAAGAGGAACGCTCGATGAAACCCGTTGAATCGACCTACAAAGCGACCGGCTGAACAACGAAGAAATGAAGTGGACTGTTTTGCTCAGACATGTTCCATTTTCTCCATCAACAGCTGGTAACCGAGGACGACTCATCACCACGAGTTACGGTTCGCATTCGTCCGACTATAGTGTCACAGTCCGCGTCCGCTCATGTCCAGCGGCGAAGGAGCAGTCTACCCCGAGAATCCGTCCCAGCAGACGAGGCATCGACGTGTCGGCGGACGGAGAGGTATTCTCCGTGTCACAAAGAACCTTATCAGAATGTAATTTTCATTACCAATGAGAGAGATATGCCTGATTGTATTAGAGCGAGGAGCGACTTAATGTGATGTATGGCTGCTTTTCAGAGCCAATGCTATCTAGGTCACCCAGACTCCCCAGTCTGCTCCGTGTTTTAACAGCTCCCACTGTCGAGCAGGATTTGGGTCAGAGTTAACGAGCATCACTCATTTTTCCAGCTTACTCTCAACTGTTAGGGGATGTCAAAAGAGCTCCCCACCCAACCCTGCTGCAAAAGTGGCCACTTATTTATTTATTAATTTTCTCTCACTTTGGCACCTCCTCTGTGAAGTGCAAAGGAAGCCCTCCTCGAGCAAAGTCGGTTTCGCTTCGCCTGGATATCCTCCGCTTCCTGCCGTCAGCCTGTTTCTGTTTTCATCTCCGTCTGGCAGAGTGTCTGAGACGATACTCGGAGTTGTTTGCTTTCTGCTTCACTTAGAGCTCCTTCCCCTGCACACAGTTTACCGAACAAAAACAGGCATTTTGTATCTTGAACCTGACGCACGTCTTCCCAACCGTTGAGCGCATCAATCACTCTTGAGCACAAAGAGAGGGAACTTTTTTTCCACCAGGCCCGATTGTTCGGCGAGGGACTGATTATGTCATTAACGTACACGCCGTTCAATCAGGAATTTGCTTGACACGATGATTTTTGTTTGCGATTAAATAAAAACTAAGATTTTTTTTTTCCCTGCCCGCTTTGATTTACGTTGCCCGAGAAACAAAAGCGGATAATTAATGTCAATTATCTCCCTCCGGATGTCTCTGTGGATAGAGATAACTCATTAAGTGTGATCAGTTTTTCAATCATGTTTTTACTGCCTTCGCGATATAATGGGCAATCAACTGAGCGCAAGTTGATTCTTTTTTTTCCCCCCTTTTCTTTCTTCAAATCAGATCATTCCGGAGTTTCTTCTTTCAAGCTGTGGCGTCGCGGCACAGTGACATCTCCTCCAGAGGCTGATTTTTAATAGACCCCACAATCAGCCTCATATTGTGAAACAAGCAAGCCTCGGTGCATCCTGCCACTGATGAGTAACAAAAGGTTGAACAGCCATCTATCACTGGATATGGCCAATTAAACCTCCGTTCGCCGCGGCCCCGGCGGACGCTTCAGGCCCGCGGATCACACACACGCGCCCGCGCTCTCCCAAGGATCTTTTCTGCCTTCTGCTCCAAGGCCGGCGTGGCCCCCGGGAAGCCGCTGGAGCGTTATGCTCGACAGACAGACCGGCTCTGGCACCTCGCGCTGGTCATCTTCGTTACAAAATGCCTCCCAGCTCATGGACTGGGACAATCCTGTCACAACCTGGCCCGGCAGAGCCCCGTCTCCGAGCTGTGTTTCCTAGACTCACACGGCGGTGGCAGTCAGCGGCGTCCGTCAATGGAAGCAGCTTTTAATCTACTGTTGTGAAATAATTAATTTGGACCTTTATATTCTACCCTGCATAGCTTTTATCAGCCTCATAATCAAGAATAAGTTCAAGTCACTTGTAAGCGGCCTTACATGCGTCTAATTGCCATTAAATCCATGATAAGGTTAATGTGCCTTTGTTGAGCTAATTAGATTCCTGACTAGAGAGCGGTTGACTGGCATGAAGCTCTTTGTGCTAATGCGTCATTCTGTTTTAATGAGAATCTACGCTGCTTTCGGCATTCGGCCCTCATTTTACTGATACCCTTAAATAAAATCGAATGCAACCAATTGCCCTAGAGAAGCTACTGGTAGAAGATACTGATTATGTTGTTTGCTGCTGTGGTTTCTTGGTTTTGTTTTTTTCTCTTTCTGCAGGTGTAGAGGCAGACTTGGTTTGTGCTCCCTCTATGCTTCTCTCGTCTACTCCCTTCCCCTTTTCCACACCTTTCTTCCTTTCATTTCTGTTACTCAGATTTTCTGAATGTAAATCTGGGACTCTGCCGCTACCACGTTTTACCGTCGTAAAACACAATAAAGTAGCATAATACTGTGGGGACGTTTTTCAGCAGCTGGCACAGAGAAGCTGGTGGAGACTTAAAACTCAGGGGACTGTTCACAATCCAGCAGGACAACCTCCTCATCATACCAACATGCAAAGGATTGTATTTATGTGCTGGGATGGTCCAGTCAAAGTCCAGGCCTGGATCATATGGAATATATGGAGGCAGAGTTTAAAATGACGTTGACAGATGTTCTCAGTACCTTAACCTCAGTCAGATTGGACAGCTACATGCCACACTTTTAAGCCGTTACAAGTAAAACAGTTTGAAAATATTTTTTCCTTCCACATCATGATTATGTGCTATTTTGTGTAAAGTTTGTGGCTGCATCCTAACAAAAAGTGGAACAAGTTTACGGGGTATATCTTGCATCTCCAGATAGCAGTGAAATTCTTTCTAAATTTTACATCAAACCTTTGATTTCTAGATCAATGCTGATGCTGAAATGTTGTAGTAGCAACCTCTCTTTCTCCTGGTATTCCTGTGAGAACTGCTGAGATCGTTCATGTGCGCCCCGTTAGGTCCGCCTCATTCTGACAAGATGGAGGACCTTTGACGGTCTAACAGTCAAGTCTACAGTCATGAAAGGTGGAGAGAAAGGGAAACAACAAACCATACAGTAAAACTGAACTGTATGCGCTGGAAGCACTCATTGGAGTCGAAGACAGCGCCCCTCGTTGCTTCAGGTTCACTGGGTGCAGCTGGGAAACTAAATAAGCAACGCCACGCAGTTGCTTTGCTGCGCTGATTTATGTCAGCACAGCCCTGGGAGCTGTGCACCCGGTTAGGATCGTCTTTAACATGGCAGCCCCTCACTGCCCTCTGAAGTGCTGCTGCAGCAGCGCTTACCCAGATCAGCTGCAGGATAATCAGCACCTATTCACGCTGAAGCAAAAATCGGGGATAAGTAAGGGTTGTTTTTTTTCTCGGCTATATGACAGATATGAAGAGCTACGTTCCCTTTAGAGGCCTCGAGACACAAATAATGCAGCTTGTGTTGGAAGTTTGCATTAGACAGACTATAACAGACGTATTCAGGCTAATC
Source organism: Poecilia latipinna (assembly GCF_001443285.1). Lineage (NCBI taxonomy): Eukaryota > Metazoa > Chordata > Actinopteri > Cyprinodontiformes > Poeciliidae > Poecilia > Poecilia latipinna. The sequence continues at coordinate 394,422 of NW_015112811.1, read as the reverse complement.
TAGTGTCACCAGCTCCCTATGGTAGGAGCGCACAGCGGCATGACAACAGGACCGGGCTTACAGCAGCGTTTCTAAGGGCTCCAACTCAAATTTAAGACTTTTAATGACCATCGTGAACAAAATTTAAGACCTGCTAAGACTAGTGATTGACCTCTGTGTTTAAAATCCACTCGACCCCTGACTTCAGAGTTTGTATCGCACCAAATGCTGCTTTGAGACCAGCACTAGTGGAAACGTCAGCAACCGTTGTCTGGTGAGCTTTGGCGTCACCACATCAAAACTTTGACATCTCAGTTGTTTTGTTTGTGTCTCGTCAGCAGCTTTGTGCTTCCCAGATTTTTTTTAGTAAAATGCACGTAGCACTGTTAGCAACAGGAGTGAGCCAGTGAGGAAGATGAATGTTTTCCACCCAACTGGTGAAAATTTTAAGTTTTCTTAGCCACTAAAAATGTACTAAAAAAGCTTGCTAGCTAAAAAAAAGAAAAAAAATTACAATGAATTCACTTTTTAGCTATATAGTTGTTTACATCTGACACCGACTAACTAGTTGCTAATATACCCTTGCTAGCTTGCTAGCTACTGCTAACCTAGCTAGATATATTGCTAGCTAGGGTAAGCAGTCTACTCTTGCTACTCTAGATAGTAGTTTATCAGCAGCTAGTTACTTGTAGCCTCAACTGACTCAAATCACAGACGACATCTGAACATGACTCAGACTTCTGCGCGGCAGAATAGTCCCACGAGTAGACAAGACTTTTTTAATGACACCCTGTACAATCTGTCGTTTTATTCGTCTAATAACACCCATCGTGTGCTGGAGGTCCGGAGAACCGGCTCCTGGACCCGTCTTACAACACTTAATTGGCGTGGCCTGGCTTTCCAGAACACCTTTGGCGATACACTGCTGCTTCCCCCCGAGGAGTCTTTAATTTGCTGCTGATTTGGTTTGTTGTTGTGCCGCGTCTCGGTGTCTGAACAGTGTGTTAAACAGCCTATTCACCGCGCTGGGATGGTGGGAGAGAGAGAGAACTGGGTGGGCTCCAGCAGGCCTGGCAAACACTTCACGGCCAAATCTTTTTCCGTCTCTGCTGCTCTCTTTTTGATTCGCTCTAAATGAATCCGTCCTAATGCTGGATTTTTTTTCTTTTGTTTTTACCATATTTTTCTCTCTCTCTCCTCCTGCCTTTTGTTCTTATCTGCCCTATTTTCCTTTTTTTTCTCTCCCTCTCTTCTAACATAATGCTGTGAATAAAGAAAGGTTGAAGCATGTTTTTTTTTTGCTGCCATCCCACCTCTGCCTTCATTATTGAGCAACAAAGAACTGCGAAGAGTAATTAATGAGACAATTAGGGCTTTTTTCTCCTTTCTCTCTCTGTTCTCTCGCAACTAAATAAATAGCCAAAAGGTGTCCTCTTTAATCGCACGCGAGTCATGGACAAAATAAAGACACACAAGCAGCTTCCTTCATCAAAGTCGATAGCAAACAGCTGTTTTTAATGTTGTTTTGACTTTTTATGTAAAAAAAAAAAAAAAAAAAAAAAAAAAAAAACAAATTTGATTCAGGAACGCTGCAGACAGGGAACGTGACTACAGAGACTTTGTGTTGTCGAGATAAAAGTCAGCGTGATCAAAACTGGTGAGCACAAAAACATTACCTGAAGTCTGGAAAGCTGCAGTAACGAAGCAGAAGGAAGCACCACGATGGAAACTTTTTGTTTATCTACCTTTTCCGTCACACTGCGACGCCGAAACGCATCAAACACGCGAAGCTGAAGGACAGTTTCACTTAATGAGCGTGCTTACAATAGAGTGCTGTGCTCTGGGTTTTGAAGCTTCTTCGTTTGGCACAAAAAATAAAAACACATTTTTGTCTAAAATGAGACGCGTCCTTGCTGAGTTTCCGTTTTATCAGGGGCCTAGTATGTGGGAATGAAGGAGAAACTCAAAAGATTTGGTATAAGCTATGGAAGCTTCTAAAGCATCAGCGATAATTTTGTCGAAGATGAACTTGGCCGATGCAGCAATATTATTATCAAATATCGATATTGGTCAAAATTTTCATATTGGCGCATCCCTATTTAGAAGCCACAAAATTTAAATGCAAAAGTGGATAAACTAAGAAAAAAAAAAAAACAAATGCCGATGAATTACTGCATGAATTACTACCACAGGTCACTTTGAAGAAAGCAAATCTCAAAGCAAGAAAACTTCATGTATCGGATATTGTCTTTTAAAAAAGTGCTTTGATAAGTGACTCATAAACAGAATAATCATTTTTAAATTATACCAATGAAACTGTCATCTTTTTTGTATGAATTTAATCAAACTTTGAAAACTTTTGGCCTGCAGTACAAACGTGAGCCGTTTACTCAAATCAGTTTCTGTGACGGCCACATCCTTCTCTTTCTGATTGCGAGGCTAAAGTCTCTCCATAAAGCATAAACACCAAAACCTTCTGCAGCTGCCCAAGTTTTGTTCTTCCTTTGATTCTAGTCGGCTTGTTTTAGTGAAAACGCCATAATCCACTCTAACCAACCCCGATTAGTTTAGCACTTTTCATTAGCATAGAAACACGACGCAGGTTTGTTTTCCTGCCGCAGCCTTCGTCTGGAACAATAGATGTTCGGAGAAATCTATCTGTGGCAACAGCTGCGTCTCGTTTCTGTTTTGCATCGACAACGGTGGTGTTTACCGTCCAATCAGGAGCCAAACGCATTTCAACACACCTGAACTGAAGTATGAAGCTTAATGAAAAACTCTGTTCAGCCCAAAGAACATATGCTATACGTTTAGCTGAACAGGTAGGCGAATACATGCCTATTATTCCATGAACTTTCTTACACTTTATGTTTCAACTAAGTAGTGCATTATTGAGAAGTAGAAGGAAAGTTAGTTTTGCTATTAATTTGAAAACATAAAAAAACAATCAGTATTGAAAGACGGCCTTTTAAAAGTTTGTTTTGTTGACTCGCAACTGATGGCCTAGTTAAAGTTCAGAATTACATGAAGTTGGTGAATTTATGGCAACAAATTGTGTTTACAGACCAAGCACTTTATCAAGGCGCTGTGGATTTAACAAACAACTTGGAATTAGAGGTGGAAGATCGGTCAGAAAGATCGATAATATCGATACCAAGTCAATATCGGATCAATACTAGTGTGGTAAAATCAATTCTTTAGCTTCATATAGACTCTTAACATTTTTGTTGTTGTTTGTTGCTTCATAGTTTCTCGACTTCCTTAAGAAAACAAAACATTTTTTTATTTGCTCTCAAATAATTTTTTGCACTTTATTTTGAAAAAAATGCACACAAATTATGTTAATATGTCAAAGTATTTTGTACAAATCTAGAAACTTTGAGGTTTGAACAGAATAAAAAGCACAAATTATCTTAAGGTCAGAAGTCTGAATATGTCTCAAACTTAAATAAAAAGCATCAGTATCAGTGATACAGGCCGGGTATTTACTTGGCATCGGGTCAAAAGCAAAATATGAAGTATTGCACATATATTTCTTAGTAATTACAACCTGATAATAATCCGTGCGGTTTAGTAAAAATGGGCTGCTGGATTTATTTGGTGACTGAAAGCTGAATGTCTTCAAATCAAACAAATGGGGGTCTGAAGGCAGTAAAACAACTTTATATTTTCCTACTAAAAGAATAAGTTGCTAGGATTTGGATTTGGAAAGCCTTCCCTTGTTTATTATTTTTTTTCTGCGATAGAAATCCTCATTTATTTAAGGTGTCCAACCAGAACGCCTGACAAAAAAAAAAGAAAAAAAAAGTGAGCAACATTGCTCAAAGAAAAACTTGTCGAACACAGTTTGCTGTGGAGCAGCTTATGCGTTTTCATGACTGCATTGTTTTGTTTTTGTTTTGTTATTTTTGCGGGCGGCTCGGCGCACAGGAAGAAATGAAATAATTTACACCGGCGCTTTTGTTACCTTTCCGTTCAGCGGCATTTTGAGTTGATTTGATTTTGTTTTCGCCGCACCATTATTCCCACAAAGTGCCTATTTTTTCCTCGTACATTTTCTCCTGAGAGAAGCTTTGATGTTGCTCATTTTCTTCCGCTGGAAACCATCAGGATTTTTTTTTTATTTTATTTTTTTTTGTTGTTGTTTTGTTTTTTTTAAAACAAAACTGACTTTAAAACACGCTTAGAGGAACACACACACACACAAAGCGCACGCTAACCGTCTGCTCCCCTGGTGACAATCCAGTGTGTGAGCTTGTAATTAGTGAGCGTCCCACCACACCTCAACTTCTCTCATTAATCTCACATGAGTGATTAGGCTGGTGCGACGTATGGAACCGCGGGAGGTGTGAATCTGGGTGTGAAACTGTTGTCATCTCATATGTTATCGCACTCCTGGGATTGTCGCGGAGCGGAGGGTTCAAACCGCGGCAGGCACAGCCCATTGGCACCTAATCATGCCGCTAATGATAAGTGATACACTCGCCTCCTTCTCATTACAATGGCGTCGGAAGGTCAGGGTCTGGCGCAGCTCGCGCCGCCTCGCCGTGATGCCGCTCCCTCTGTTTTCACTTATTTTTGTATAAACCCAGAGCGGAGGCTGGATGAAAGCCTCCCCCCTCCCTGAGTGAGGCCCTCTGAATATGACACTTGACGGCTGATTAAAGCAAAGCATCGGGGGCAGCCTCCGACTGCGACGCTCTGATGAAAAGTGATCTGAAGGGTCTCGTCAGAAGACGTCATGCTGACCGCTTGCCGCCGCTGTGCCAGATGCTTGTTGTTCGACGCGGCTCCGCATCAAAAATACAGCAGCTCTTCCCTGCTGGTGCGAAGACACAAACCGGGGTAATTAGAAAGCGAGCAAAGGCCCGAACCGGAACAGATACAAGAGCTTTAGGCCTGTTAAGCTACATTGGGAGCAACCGCAAACTTCAGGGTATGTTATTGAGACTTTATGTAACAGACATAACCCAGACAAAAAGAGACAAAAAGAGACAAAAAGTGAAATTTTAGACTCCAGAGCTCTTTGTTTCACATGTCTGCTGTGTTGCAAACTGCGCATAGAAGTTTTTATGGCTTTGTTTTGGCAATAGCTTTAATTCTTCCTAGCCTTACGTGAAGATGGGATGTATGACTAACAGTTGTCCTGCTGACTGATTCGCCTACCTAAATGGTAAATGTCCAGCCTTTTATCTACTCCAGAAGACCCCAAGATGCTTCACACTGCATTCAGCCATTCACCCATTCACACACCGATGGTGTGCAAACTACTGGGCTGTAGCCACAACTGCCCTGGGGCAATCTGACAAAAGTGAGTCTGCCACGCACCACTACTCGTCAAGGCAGTGACTTATCTTGCCCAAAGACAGAGATGGACAGAGTGGGGTTCAAACCAACACAAACTCCTACCACCACTGCCACCAAAGTAGGATCTCTGCAATTCCTCCAGAGTTACCATGTTGGCCGGTGCTTTGATTTATCGTCTCAAGCTTGACTAGTTGAACTGAACTGGGACGATGGTAGTGGGAATTCATCCCCTAATCGGTGGGTTGCTGGTTTGAATCCTGCTCCGTCTGTCTCCATTGTTGTGTCCTTGGTCAAGACACTTCACCTACTTTGCCTGACCTATGACCTGTCTTCACCGGGTCATGAGTCACAGTAGCTTGCCACCATCAGTGTGTGAATGTGTTCATGACGAAGTGTAGTGTGAAGTGCTTTGAAGTCCTCTGGACTTAAAGTGCTGTACAGGTACGAGTCATTTACCATACCTGTGTCCCGTGAGACGTTCACAGCTTCCCGTTATTCCAGTACTTTTGCCTTCTTTCAACTTCTTCATACCTGACCCCGGTGTGCCCCAGGTCAACGTGAAGCTGTTTGTTTTCCATCAGACTTCCAAGCTCTTTGCAGAATACACTTTAGATACTCTGTTTCCAATCACATGAAATCCCGATAGAATGAATCACATCTAGTTTAATTTTTTTTAAAAATCAAAAACTAGTTTAGCTAGGTTTTTTTTAATAAAAATTAGGTAAATTCAAAACATAAATCCAAACCAAATCATTTCCTTCATGGTTAAATCTTAAGATGGGCTCCCTTTGGAACGGCGTGTTATTGATGAACAAAGCTGGCTTGTGAAAGAAGGCCCCGGGGCCCCATCCTTTGGCAGAGCGAGAAGGAGAAATCTTTGCCCCCGGGGTATCAGAGCAAGATAATCCACCCTTTGCCCAGGGATTACTTTTCCTTCCATTCGATTTATGATCTGCGCATGTGCCGTGTCTCAACTTGATGCGCTGCTTAAAAGCAAACATTCTGGTGCTGTTCCTGCAAACGGATCAGTAAATAAATGGACCAAGACATCAGGAAGCCCGGTTCTGTGGATGTGTTTAAAGCTAAGTTAAAGTTAGCTTTAACTTTATATATATATATATATACATATATATATATATATATATATATAAATGAGGTAAATTCAAAACATAAATCCAAACCAAATAATTTCCTTCATGGTTAAATCTTAAAATGGGCTCCCTTTGGAACGGCGTGTTATTGATGAACAAATAACACGCCGTTCAATGGATGTTTGTTATAATTTAATAATCTTGATTATTAAAATGCATAAAAGTGAGTGGAAACATATTGCTTCTGTTAAAAGAGGGGAAGGGGGGAAAAAAACTTTTTTTTTGTGGAATTCAAACCCCATAAGGACGGCGATAGCTCCACAAGCCGAAATGAACATCTCAATTACCTCCAGGGTACTGAAGAAGCTCTGCAGCAGGCAGATGTGGCAGATACAATATTTAAATTGACTGTCAGCGGAAGAAAAATGCTGCCAAGCTCATATTTGATTACATATTTCATAAAACATAACCACAAATGGGTCCTCAAACACATCCCTGCCTCTCTCACCCCGAGCCGCAGATGGAGCTCCCTCCCGCCCTTCCCGTCCGCGGAGGTTCGGCTCGTGGAGCAGGCCGACAGGATGGAAGCGAAGGACCTCACCGCTCAGAGGTGATGAATGCTCCGCCGCTCGCCGGGTCTCCTGCCGCGCATCTGTGATAGCAGATGAATGAGGAGGAGAGGCTGCAAATTGGGTCACGCGAACGGAGCGTTTCTGTGTAATGCGGTGAAAACGCTGGAGGAGCGCAGTCGGGTCGGCGCACATGTCTACAACTGGGGCAGAGCGACTCTCGGCTTAAGTTGATTTTCTTCTCTCGTGACGGGGCTCGCCGGTTGCTGGCGGCTCGGAGAGGTTCTGCTTTAATTTGAGAAGACGCGAGAAGATGTTTCGCGGCACACAGAAGTCGTCGTTTTGAAAGCCTCGGCCTCAAACAAATAGCTTTACCCCGAAAGTTCTAGAAGGAGGGAGCGCTCAGTGCTGCGTGGGAAAACAAAAACGGTGGAAGGCGAATTAGCAACCGATAAGCTAATTTATGTGAGTTATTTTAGCAAAAAAAATAACACTGATTGACAGCAAATATGCTTCTCTGTGCACTTATTTGAGTGTCTAAAGTCAAACTGAGGCCTCATAAAGGACAAACACAAACCTGTCACTCTTTTAGATGCAAGTTTAAAAACAACTTATAAAAAACAAACTCATCCACATTTTTGAAGGAAAGCACAAATTTCCAATTCAGTTTGGAGGAAACTGTGCCTCCAACTCTAACCTGAAATCAAACTGGGTTGAGTAGGAATTTTTTAATTTATTTTTTATTTTTTTGCTTTGCCATAGTCCAATGTTAGATTGTTGTTAAAATTTTCTCTCAAAAAAAAAAAAAAAAAAAAGTTAATCATGTTCTTTTTATCAAATAAATTAAACAAGTTTTAATGTTCCAGGGTCAGGTTATAAAAAAAATTATGCTAATTCAGATTTTTTTTCTTACCTAATGGTAGAAGTAGAAAAATTAATCAGTAACATTTATCTGTGGCCGAGCTGCAAGGCAAAGAATCAGAAAGTCATAGGTGTGCATTCACAAAGTTATTATTACTCTTGAAATATGTACAGACTGGCGTTTGGGGAAAGTTCTGCACTAATGCTAGCATGTTAGCCTGCCACAGTTTTTGAATGACTTGTTGATATTTTGGCAGATGGCATACAAGGTTATGATAAATATGTAGACAAAAAGTTGTTCTCCTGCTTCCTAAATGTAGCACTTTTTTTAAACACAGTACAATTAAAGATGGGTAATATGTATTTTCCAGGCACAAAGTGGCTTTTATAGGACAATGTTACTTTCAGTAGTTATAAAAATGCTGCATATTTCAAACATGACTTAAAGCAATTCTGATTTTGCAGTTTGATGCCTTGAAATTGGCCTCTGTCTCTTTAAGAAGCTCCTGTTCTTTCCGACAGTCGTCCTTCAACACGTCATCATAATGATGCTCCTCCATGATGCTATTTCCTTCCATTCTAGTATAACTGGACTAAAAACCAACGCACATGACAAGTTCAGCAGAGGCACAGGTTCACCAGGTGTTTGCTAACTGCTGCTGCCGCTAGTCTGGAGGAGCTGTGTGGGTTTCTCTGTGGGAGGAGCTTCAGGTATGGGAATATGAGGGAATAAGCGGCACAAGCATTTAGGCAGCCCTGAATGGTGGCCATTCCTCAAACATACAAGAGTCAAAGTAAGAATTCAAGCATGTTTCTGTTGAGGGAAGAGAATTATAACATAATGTGGCTTTCATATTATAACCCCCTTTAAAGAGCGAATGTTTGAGCTACTTCAATGCCGCTCTCCAGTAGAACAAAACCTGTGCCAGGATATCTGAGAATGGAAAGTCTAGGAAACTCCAGCAGCCAATACAGTCTCTCTTTTCACTCTCCTAATCATTATAAAAGGTTGATCAGGGAAACTCTGATTTGTCTCACTATCTTGCAGTTTTACAAGCTGTGCGCATGGAAGCAGGTCGGCAGCGCTACAGCTTGCTGGCAATGCATGAGATGTAAAATCACAAACAGCTGAAGAAACGAGTATCACAAGTTGATTCCAGTCATTTGAATCAGCCATGACTGAGATCCAGTTCAAGTATCTCAGTAACTCTAAAAGGGGTGATTTGTTTTATCCCTTAATGAAATCCCCCGAAAAATACAAGACATGCCATTTTCACTGCCTGATACCTGGAAATACTGCATAAAAGGTTTTCATATTACATTCCAATGGCTCTGATTTACTCTCTAATGTAGAGCTCAGCTGTTTAGTTTAATTAATCATAAATTTTTAAATCCATAAAACCTCATTGCCTATGTATTGTGTGATATTTATGGCTGCGATTTCATTTCATAATGAGCTCAGAGGTTAAACTCTTCAGACTGGGTGGGTGAGGTGAGGTGGACAGCCCGCCGCTTTTACCTTTCAAGACAGGTAATGTAAAACGCTGTCCGTAAATAAACGCGATGTTTCCCTGAAAGCGTCAATCATCAACGTAACCCTGTGACATGAGAGCTCAAACCCGTCGACAGAAATAATATGACTGCGTGTGTGCACATGCCACATCATCTCATATTGTATCACATATCTGGGCTGAAGCTCATTGTGTCAGTCAGCCTAAGGGCGGCTTTCCACTCTGGTCTAATTTCATTAATATAGGCACGTGGGGGCCTTTTTTTTTTGGGTGGTGGGCGCTCGCATTAGGATGTGTGTGTGTGTGTGTGTGTTTGGGGGGGGGGGTCCTTTACCTTGGCATAGATAAGAGGAGAAATTAGATTTGAGGGCGGATAGATCTTGTCGGCAGCCCAAGGCGCCTCTTGGCAAAGGAAGCAAAGTCAATACAGAGCGGAGCCTTTCTTTACTTCTTAAGATTTACAGTATCTGCAGCTCCACAGTCTCTTACTTCACTAGATGAATGAGTATTTCATTTGGTGCCAACTGGCGCACCATGAGTTGAGCTGAAGGTCAATGTGACTCATTTCCAGCTCAGAAACCGCACGGCCGGGGACGGGAAAGCGCTGAAATCTCAACCGCCGAACTGTTTCAAGAGACGTTCGCGTAGACGACTCTGACCGTCTTGCGTCGACGGTGGCGCCAAAGACGGTTGAGGGCGCAGCTGAAGGTGGAGGGGAGGGTGGAGAGGGGTGCAGACAGTTGTCGAACCTTCAGGCATATGGCAGGTCGCCCCGTGCCTGCCAGCTAATTGAGTCCTAATGAATCATTGGTTTGGCGTGCTACATGCCCCTTGTGATGGCTGGTGTCATTGATGCATTGAAGATGCCCGCTTCGCTGGAAGTGAGGCGATGGGGGACGGGGGCGAGGGGCAGTGGTTGACTAGGACGAGGACGGGTCGGACACCCCCGGCTTCACGCCGAACACTTCGCTCCCTCTCCAGATGTTACACACCACCGCACAGGGAGTGCACAGTGGAGGCAATTGTGCAATGGGCTGGCAATTCATTGCCCCATTTGACTCCAATAACACAACGTATGGTGTCGGGGTCGAGGCGCATTCATCGACTCAACGGGGTCACTGAAATATGTAACGCAGAGGTGCAAAAACAGCCGAGCTCACCGAGCTGTTTGCGTATTTTAAATATATTTCTATGTTGACCTGATTACATCCAACTAAAATGTGACAAAAGAAAGAAAAAAAAGACACTGATTATAAGCAATTACTGGCAAATTTCTTTTGATTATTCAGGCGATATCAACTCTATTATTGTTATTTCAATGGGTAGTGCAGAATAACTGCGATAAAGGTGAAGGACTGCAAACCTCGTATTAGTTGCGTGATTGGATACCGGCGAGGCATTGTGTAAATTTGTATTTAATACGACACAAAACACAAATGGAGTTGCAATTTACAGCCTCATTATGAACAGAGGGAAGACAGACAGGGTAATGTCCTGTATTGTGTGGGAGAAGTAAATAGTCAACCTTTCTCCAATTTTATTCTGAAATTATGTTTCTAATGGGATGTTTTTGTTTTGGAAAAAAAACTGTTTATTTAACCATGTTCCAATATTAAGTTTGATACCTTGCATTCCTTCTTGTTGGTTTAAAAAGGGAGCATGGAAAAAGTCATGAGGTACTCTGTCACCTCTGTTAGTCTAAGTTGTAATTCTATGAATATGAAGGTGAGTGTTTTACGGTTGACATGTTGTATGTATGTTTGAGACTCTGATTTTGAAATTTAACAGTTGGCAAAGCTAGTTTATGAAATCATTTATCTGGCAGATGAACCCAGACGAAATGGTAAAAATGACAAGATGTGAATGATATGCCAGCACTGTTAATTTGACAGCCACTAACATTACAAAATTTGTCACAGCACTAAAAAAACTTAAGGGCTATTTTAAGTCTGTTAACTTAAAATCTGGGATTATGGATTTATTAAACATTTATATTTAAAACAGAAGGTTTAAGGAGCATTTTCATATTTAGAACCACGTTAGTTTGAGAAACGGCCTACAAATATTTCACTCAAACCTTGACTGAATGATTCTTGCCTCATTTACCTACAGTTTTTGTATAAATTTGATTCTTATGTGTTCTTTAACAACATTCTTTTTGTGAACCCGATCATATTTTCTTGTCTTTATTAGTAAAAAGGTCATTTTGCAGTGAAATTGAAGAAACGCAGACAAATTCTCAATATTGGATGGCTAACAGCTAGCACAGTAGGAGCGTGGGTATTTCTTTTTAGCTAACTTTAGCTATTTAAGAAAAAAGCTAAGCAATATGTTCTTATTTTTGTAACATAGCACTATTTGAATGCTAAATATCCACAAGACACTGTTGCTTTTTTGTCTGCTAAATGTAGAACAGGCTGATGAAATCATAGCTAATCCTAATGCTAGCGCTGGCAGCCTTAATTATTGTAATTTTTGACTTTTAGCAGATACCATTGGGCTAGTACCCAATAGCGCAGTATCCAATAGATATGAGCATTTAAGTTTTTGTTGTTTGAATGAGCTAAACTTAGGAGGTCCAATATTAAGTTTGACATTTAAGTGGGGGATTTATTGTCTACTCATTAAAATGTGTAAGAATCTTCAGAAAATCTAGAAGATCTTTTTATTTAAGCATGAAATGAGGTATAAATTTCAAGCTTAAATAGTTTTCACTAAGGTAAGAAAACATCAACTCCTGCTAACTTCTGGCGTTTGGTAGGTGGCTGCAGGTATTTATAGATATGACTCCAATCAGTGCTGAACACAACATCTTGAGTGGGAAAAGTTCATTTTCAATCAGGTTGCTGCTTCAATCAGCGCAAGGCCGACTAAAGGTTACTTTCAAACATAAACATGGTCTAAAACAGAAGCATTGTGGGAAAAAAGACAACCATATCGATGAGCTCTCTGCAAATGGCTGCCAATTCAACCTTGGTCCCGCTGTGAGTCTAAGTTCTTAGAAAGCTTGTTTACGAGAAACTAATCCAACACACATCTCAGTCTAGACTTCTGTAGACATGTTGTACCTGTTGTTCTGGTCTTAAATCCAACACAATGAGAACAGGCAAAGAAGCTAATCAGTTTGGTAGGTGTACCTTTAACAGACTTCAAATTAAAAGTCCTCTACATTTAGTAGAGATATTTATCCAATTAGAGGTTCAACTTGTTCCTTCAGATGTTACTTTAAGACTTTATGATGTTATTTATTTTACATCAAAGTGAAAATTGAATGCCGCTTATATAATTCCAACATCTCATCTTGTAGAAACCATCTCGTTTAGTCGTCATGACCCCATAAAGGTCATTCACCCCCTTTATGCACCTCTACCTGAGCAATTCCCCATCGTAGCCTCTGACCTTCATCCGCCAAGGGTCACATATTACTTAACAACTGGCAAAATAATAACCAAGAACTCATTATGTATGTACTGGTGACCTGTCCAGGTTGTACCCCACCTCTTGCCCAATGACCGCTGGAGACCCGCCATGACCCTTCAGACAATGGATGACAAATGATGTTGCCCGTCCATTAAAACTGCTTGTACAGTCCTGGCAAAAATAAGCTAACCATTTGAATCTAAGCACGTGTACATGAGAGATTGATGAATACTTTCTAGTCTTTTCCAAAGCAAAAAGCACATTTTCAAAATTGAACCTAATCTCAAGTGACACATGCCAAAAATTGTAAACGGAGCACAACTTTCCCGCTGCAGGAGCCAGGTGGTGATTACCAAAGCTCGGGATAATGTGATCATCAGTAGGCGTGACAACCTCCATAACAACCAGCTGTTGTGATAGTTTGTGGCTCCACAGAGTACAGGTGCCTGTTAAACACCGCGACAAGGTGGAGAAAACACCAACGATCTTAGAGCAGGAAGGTTTTCTGCTGAAAATAAATTGGCAAAAGGTCATAAGGTCACACTTAAAAACAATTAACAGCCAATCATTCAGCTGTGACAAAGATTATTCACCTATGGGAACATGTAAGGCAGTTTTCAGTCTTCCCAGGATCTGACTTCCCTTAAATTTACCCAAAGGTCAGATTATGCTATGCTTTCAGATGCTGTAAAAAAAGCCTCTTAACTTTAAACAACATGGAAGAAAATTTCCACTGACCAAGGTGGAAATACAATATAATATAAATTTGTATACAAATACAAATATTTGCTTAATGGAAAAAAAAACTAAAAATTTTGATGAAAGGTTTTTAGGCGTGAGGATGAGGTGTATTTATGGCACTATTGAAATGAGTTTATTTCACAAAACTGCAATCGAAACACTTTTTTCACACGACACAAATCACATGATCAACAACTGGATGTTACTACTGCCGGAAAAGACGAAGAAGATGACAGGAAGTGGTAGGAAGGTGATGATGCAACTTATCACATGAAGAAATGTATTCACGTGTGATTTTAATCGCGCTTCTTATTTAATGGAAACACCGCAACCACGAAATTTAATTTTTTTTTTACATTAGTGAAAAATCAACTAATTTTCCACACACTTGTAATGGCCACGCAGCTATTTACAAAAAATACCTCTATTTTTCTTTTGCTTTTCCATCACCAGGAACTCCCTGCCACTTTCCATGAGTTTAATCATTCTATGTGATCCCAGGACTGGAAAGAAAATCCATTCAGTAGGCTAAGTATTACTCCAGAGCTTTTTTTCCAAATACAGTAGCTCACCAAATACTGCATCCAACCAGTCTTCTGCAATGTGACATTGCAAATATTTTCATTGCAATAATGCATTGCAATGTGACATATTTAGTAAAAACAACTTCATATCGTTATGGTCTTATACATAAAATCAAAGGTATGTAGCATTTAGGCAATTCCCACAAAATCCATTTCCATCCCAGCCAATCTTGAGTAAACTAGAGGGAGTTCATGCAGATATAAACTTGTCTGATGTGAGAGAGAGAGAGAGAAAGAAATGAGTATACGGTGATAGAAGACCAGGCCTCCAGCTATTTCAAAGTCAAGAAACAATGTCATGTCGAATTTAAAATATTGTTCCAGAATATGCTCAGACATATAAAAAAGGGAAAACCCACTTTTAGTAATTCACAGCAACTGCAAAACGGGGTGGAAAAAAAAAGAAAAAAAAAGACAATCCTAATTGGATAAGATATATTTCCCCTGAGTTGCATTTGCTGCCATGAGCTAAATTAAGTGTCTTGATTCCAGAGGGAGGCCCAACAAAAAAGCTCTTACTGGAGAAGTTAATGCTCTCTAGTGTTTTGTTGAGCTCCATCTTAAGCCCTGCCTCTCACACTGGCCTGTGAAGAACTGTCTTGGGATGACAACTGAAAATTGCGTGGTGTGTGTAGATTGGAGTGCGAGTGTGTGTATCCATACATCTTAGAACTGAGCCGGCGAGCACAGATTAGGATCCATTGCAAAACACCCTAAGTAAGGAGATTATAGGAGGTGGGGGGTGAGGGGTGGGGGGGTTCGGCTGACCGGCTAAAGCGGCCGCGAACTTTGGCATGCCAACCTTTGCTCCCTTCCAACTAATCTACGACATCGTTTCAGCATGACTTCATTTCAACGAATCCTGCATACATTACACAGCAGCATTATTGGACCACATCCTGGCTCCAAGGCTGCAAGCTGTTACTACGCTTAACACTTTCACTATACTGTTACTATACTGACGTGGCCCAGACTATCTTATGTGGGCCTGCTGTTACGCAGGCACTCGAGCATAAAACACGGGCATTGTGGGAGACATATGGCTTGGTAATGAACTTTGCAGTTGAACTGGTAATGTTGGCTCTTGATCGCATGCTGGTTGGGATTTCCAAAGTTACAAACAAGAAGAAACAGAGAAGATAGATGCTAAAACATTCAATCTGTAAGTAGAGTCATTTTGATAAAGTTTTTTTGTGACTAATGCCAGTTCCTGTTTTGTTTTTTTAATATAAAAGAGAAGTATGGTCATCAACTTCCTTTGCATCAAACCATCTGTCTCTAACTTTTATCTTATTTGTAGTAAACAAAGTTCATTAAAGTACATGCTGTTGGTTGAAGAGCTTCTAGGCCAAAATGGTGGAAATTCTTAGTTTTAGGATTTATATATCTATATATATATATATATATATATATATATATATATATATATATTTGACTTGCTCACCCGCAATCAGAGCTGATAAAGAAAAGACAGATCAATTCTGATCTCCATCCGACTGATTGGTGCATCTTTAATCTTGAGAGGGTGGAGATCCCATGAGATCCCAAAGTTTACTTATAGACTGATAAAAATGATAATACAAAAAATTTATTATGGTAGAAATGCATCTAAAAAGGACGAAACTCTCAGAAATATGATAATCTTCCTAAAATAATGGCCCAAGTCATTTTTAGCCAAAACTATATTTTCTAGGGATGCACTGATTTATTGGTGCCAATTTCCTTAAATTTGAGAGATTGGTGATTGACTTTGATTTTTGATTTTTACAGGTGAACCTGATCTCATCCACCAATTTTATCTACCTCAGCAAAGGTTTAAAAATCAACCACTGTCCTTTTCTGCTCTCTCTTCAGAGAGCAGACTCTCTCTGAAGAGAGAGACCGGCTGACAGACCAGCCCACCAGGTCATACCTGCACGTTTACAGATATGACCCCGCTGTTGCCAATTCAGCAACTTTCTTACTTTATTGAGCAACATTTCAGACAAAAAAAATTGGCATTGGCCAAAATCGGAATCGGCGGGTCAGGTTTTTTAAAAGATTGGTGATCGGCCAGAAAGAAAACGGCAATCAGTGCTGCCCTAATATTTTGGCAATAAAAATTGAGCAATCTTTTTTTTTTTTTTTTTTTTTTTTTTTGACTTAGGCCATTATTTTAGGAAGGTGACAATGTGCATATTGTGTTGCAGAAATATTGGAGAATGTTAAATGTTCAAAATTATTGTACAATTATGACAATCAAAACATTTTATTGCTGGCAAACACAGCTGTTCGGTTCAGCAAGCTAACAATGCATTCAATTTCCGGTATCTCACGGACAAACATTAGCGATTGGGTAAAATCAGATCATATTGTTTGTTTCTCCATAGCCGAGGCCCAGCTCCTCTGAATGGAGTAAATAGCGCTGAACAAGTGGCTGGTTTTTACCAGGCTAACATTCATGCAACCATTTATACATTTCTATCCGTTGGCGTGCAGGTGTTTCTGCCAATCTACTGCAATTTGCATGAGCTAAGACAATTTTTGTGGGAAGAGAATGAAAACTAGCATTAGCCTGTCGCCCACATCCTTCTAATCCCCTTGGCTACAACAAGCTAGCTATAGCTAACACACAGCATCCAGATTCCCAAAGGCACAGTAGGTATGTCTACCACTACAACACATGTCTATTCATTGATTCAGTTGTCAAATGAAAATGTGTAGATTAAAAAACTTTGCATACTGTATCAAATATATTGATTAATTAAATACAAAACTGCTAATTAGAATTTTTTTTAAATTAGCAGTTGTAACCCATCAACTCTTGCCCATTCTCTCTCTCTCTTTTTTTTTTTTTAATTCACGCACAAAAATATTGAGCGTATCAAACTGTCTGCCTAAAGGGGGCAACAAATTTAACGGGGTGGCCACTGCCCGCCCCTGGGCCCTCCTTGGTGGGCTATCAGCTGTACAGGATGAATCTTTACCTTCACACTCCGAAACTTTTCAGAAGCGCTCGCGGGAGTCGGAGAGAGACTCGTGCACCACCGGCTTTAACAGATGCGCAATTTCTGCGTTTCTGCATCGGTGAACAGACGCGCTCCCCGTCCACAGGTCCTCACAGCGTCCCCCTCCCGCGCCCCCCGCCATCCTCAACCCTCTTCTGCACTGAAATCAATGCATCTCCCAAGGTTCTGCGTCATCGTTCAGCCATTCACCTATAGCGTCAGAGCGCGTGAACATGCAGTGCCTTTGAAGATGACTTCCTGCTGTTGCAGCAGAATATCTCCTCATTTGAATATTTGTGGAGCAAAGGGATGTGTAGGTGTGTTTGCATGGAGGAAGTGGAGGGGGCTAACCCCCCTTTTTTTCTAATACTTGTATGATTAGAAGAAATCTTGTCGCCTGGAGCAATGAAGCAACAGGGCCGGGCGCGCTGTTCGGCTCATGTACGTCAATCATACCAACAGGAAAAAAAAATGTCAGCCCCTGATGTTTGCGCAGTCCAATACGGGACAGCAGGTTGTTTGACAGGCGCTTCACAGGACTCCACATACAGCCCCAGCGCAATCACGCATCGGTCTTCAACCTGCATTTCCGAGCGCAAATGTCTCATTTCTCCTCCGCATGCATCTCAGTCAGCCACAGCGGACCGGTCCGCAGCCCATCTCTCCCCCCGCACCACCAGCAGCAGCAGCAGGAGCCCCGATCAGCGGCCAGCGGCATCCAGCAGCGCATACATCCCGACGTGTCGGCTCAGCATCCTCACCCAGCTCTCCACAGTTTTTCAAAGACTCGCCGGCGACGGAGAAAGTCACAAACGAAGGCGCCACTTACCTTTCCCCCCCCCCCTCTCTCTCTCTCTCTCAGCGGATGCTCCTCACTGAAGAGTCCCATGTATGCGTTTTAATCCACATCTGTGTGTCCCCCCACCACACACACACACTTCATTTGTGCGCTCTATTTTCTCCCCCCACGGTGAAGGAGGAAGAGAGAGAGAGAGCGAGAAAGAGAGAGACAGAGAGTGTGGGGGGGGAAAGAGAGAGAGAGTCTAAGAAAATCCATGTCTTAGTTCCGTTTTACAGGACGCACAAGGTGAAATCACAATGACTTTCCCTCTATGCATGCTCAGAATTTCTCCCCGTCTCTCTGAAATCCTCTATCTTGTCCTCCTTTTTCCCCTCTTGCCTTCTTCTTCTTCTTCTGCTTCTTCTTCTCCTCTCCAGCTCTGAAGTTGCCTGGTTACCCCTGTTTCTCATTCAAGGAGGCAGAAGCGCAGCATACAGCGGCCAATCATAGCGGCAGCCCGAGAGATTAACTATTTCTTGGCTCCGCTTTTCCACTTTCAGGCTAAAAAAAAAAAAAAAAGGAGGAGAGTAGGCGGGGAGAACTGGGCCCCCGGTGACGGGAAAAAATTAAAATGCACAGAGAATAATATAGAGAGAGAGAAAGGGATGAGGGGGGGGGGGCATTCGTTGGATGGGGGATGGAGGCGTAGGGGATTAAAGATTTCAGAAAAATAAAAGGATTCTGGAGAGGAGGAGGGACCAGTTGCCACTTATCAGCACAACAAAGAAGTAAAGTGAATAATATTCCAGTTTCACAGGCTGTTCCGCAAACTTCAGAGACGCTGTCCTTCAGAGGACAATCTGTTTTTAAGGAGCAGAGATCCATCTCATTTCTGAAGACCCTCCCAAAAAGCAATCCATCAGGGTCATTGATCATCCCTCCTTTAACCAGCCATCCATCACGTAGGAGACCCCCACCACCACATCTCCTCCTCCTACCCCCCCCGCCCCCCACTCACCCCTGTCCCAGTCCAGTCACCTCATCATACGCTGTATTGATTTCAATTCCATCCCTCCCTTTACCAGGGTTAAAGGTGCAGAGGGGAGCATGCCAGGTTCAATCACTGCTACACTGCACACATGGTGGGGTTGTGGGGGGACCTTAATGATCACCTACCTTGATGGTCTGCTCAATGAATGGGGGCCTTCTACATCCAGGTCGGGCCCTCTGACACTACAGCGTAGAAATATCTGAGACAAGCGCACACCGCTGGCAGCAGACTGGCCTCCGCGGGGTGCCGGACAGAGCTGCCGGTGCATTATGGGGGAACAGCAGGGGGTCCTGACAGCGAGACGGTGAGCTTCTAGAAGAGACGGAGAACTGCTGTGGTGGGATGAGGAGGGACTGCCGCCTTGGGAGCACGCGCTCACAGCCGGAAGCATTCCTATACAGATATCCCATGCAGCGATTCGTACCTTTACGCAGACTTTTAGGTCTTTAATGCAAGCAATGCCGTCCCAGCGTTACAGCTGCGCTCTAAACACACACACCTTGGCATGTTTTACTTTGATTTTATAGGCTGACGAAAAGTAGGCCACAGTTGCGAAAAGCAGAGAGAACTAGAAGTATGGTTTTCAACGTCTCTATACAAATAGAAATTGGGAAAGTATTGGTATTTTCTCATTGATATTTTGCCTCTTTTCCTCTAACAGTCCTAAACAAATCTTTTGCAATTATTACCCTGCAGATGTCACCTGATTTATAAATGCAGCTCACCTGTTCATCCATCCACTGTTGAGAGAACATTAGTGAACAACTATCATACAGACTATGGAATAAAGTTTAATGTAGCATTAGGTTATAAAACAATAGAGCATTGTTTATCCACTTGAAACTGGAATAAGTGTTGCAAAACTTTCAAAACTTTAAAATCAGGGTTCCTGCAACTTTTGAATGTGTGTCTGTCAACACACCTGGAGCACATAATTAGGTCACTAGCAGGACTCAGTGGATCCTGAGTGCATGAGAAGGCAATTCAGTCCTTTGATTTGAGAGTGTTGGACTCGGGACACGTCAAAGATTGTGAGGACACCCCTAAGGACTGGAGTTTGAGCATTAATCAGATACAGTGAGATGGTCCGGTCTGTAGGCGCTTCAGAAATCCATAATCAACGTAAGAATCTGTCAACAAGTCAACTATTGGCTATGAACTCCCCAAATCTGAACTTTTTTGAAAAGTTCAGATTTGGGATAACCTACTCTAAATAACCTACTCAGTTAAATATTCTGATCCAGAATGGTGCAAATAGGTACACATACATCATAAAAAGCTCAGGATATAGTGAAGTTTTCCATCTGCCTCCAGGTTTTTCCCAGTGGGACGTGCCCATCGTGATGAGATGCTTGAATTTCCTCAGTTGGCTTCTTTCAGCGTGGTGGAGTAGCAGCTCTACTTCAAGGTTCCCCATATGATGGAGCTAATGTCATCTCTAATTACCAACAAAGGAAAGTCACTTCACCTGCCAGTACCTTTAATATCATTTTTTCAATCATGATCCATTACTCATGAGCACGTAGTAGGGGCGGTATGAAATTACCCTTGTGTTTACAAATGGGGTCCAACTGACCCCACACCCATAAAACCTGCATCATTTGCCACAGTCCTCTATGTTTGCCTGGGTCAAGAGTTTGCTTTTTGTCTTAGTTTTTTCTTTACCACGATAGACTCCACTGGTAGAATTTGCCCTCCACCCCAGAAGAAGCAATCCACCTTTGTCCAGCTTTAGACTTGGAGAAACTTACTCCCATCCACGCCACTTCACACTCTGTGGCAAACTGAAGTCCACCAAGAAGGTCATGAATGTTTGACACCAGTAGCTCTGTATTAACCATAGCATTGTCTTATGGACCTACAACTGAAGGGGCACTAAGAATAGTGTGGTTCCGCTTGGTTGTATCGGCCACTTTGGGATAGAGTTGTGAAACCCACCAGTCCATGCCTAAGTTTTCTCAAACCAGACGGACCACTCTCCACAAACTCCAGAAAGAGAACCGAAGACAAAGGGCAACCCTGGCAAAGTTCAGCACAGACAGAGCACATTCTCAACTTCTATGCCAAGAATGTGGACCCAACCCCTGCTTTGAGTACACAAGGACCAGACCGTCCTTGAAACCACAAGTGTTTGTCATTGCCATGTTGCCGAGGGGGTTATGGGTGTCTTGCTGTCCAAGCCACATGTCTTTTGTTAATCTGGCAAAGGCTTGCACTATTCCTTTTGCTAGTTTTGTGGTAAATACTGAGTGAATAGTTCTAAATCTCTCTGCAGAAACTGAGACAAAATAATGAATATCCTTTGGGTATTTTGTATGCTATGACGTAAACTTTGAAGAAGATACAACTTCAAAGACGTTACTTTATTGTAGGCAAGATAAACCTATGGCATTCCACATTTTGAATTTTACTTGGGAGCAGCTTTAAATTCTCACACTTAAAATTGCAGTGAAAAAAATAATGCTACTCATGCAAGTCTGGGCCCTAAAGTTTTCCTCTTTGCTTTTTTTTTTTTTTTACATTTTATTTGTCCATTTGTTTGCCTGCTAAGCTGTGTGGGCGTCGTATCGCAGCGGTCACTCAGCGGATTACAAATAAAAACAACAGTGTTGGGGTTCTGACCGCCCAATGGGAGCCGAATGTGTGTGTGTATGCGTGTGTGCGTGTGAGTTTGGGTGCATAAGTGTGGATGTAGCACACCAACAACACTTAGCGGGTTGATTGACGTGCAGCTCTTGGCTTGAGCGTAGCTTAATCCTGCTGCTTTCACAGATGGACTCAGTCTTCCTCTTTTTGTCTGGGTGTCACCAGCAGTGGCAGGGGCATGTATAGTTACACACACACTCACACACACACTGTACAGAGCCATGTACTTTTGTTTACCAGGGATTGATGCTGCTGTGTGGGTTCTAATCCCCTCCCTCCCTTCCTCTTTTTTGTGACCTCCCCGGTGTTCCCGTAAACACACACAAGCACACACACACATTCACGCGCAGATGCACGCCGGCATCTACATGTTGGTCATTAGAAAAACAAAGGAGGTCAGTGTCAGGCAGTGAAATCAGGCAGCTGGGCCCTGTGAAGCGAGAGTTAATCCTCGTTTTCAAGGCCCAGAGACAAAAAGAAGCCTTGCAGATGAAATACGTCATGAGTTGCACATGAGCACGTCTCTGTCGTGCCACCTTGTCCGTTCAACCGTCTGCAATCTTCTCAACAACACAGCTTGTTTATGCTGCTCTATATCAGCTCTACTAAGTTCAATGTGTTGGATGAGTAACAAGATCACAAGGTGAAAGGTTAGCCTTTTCTGCTCTCCCCCCCAACCCCCTAATCATATTCCGCTTCTGCAAAAGCTTTGATTTCCATGTAGATGGAGCAGTGTTGATAACAGCGGGGAGCTGCCCCCTGGAGAAATGAGGCAGAGCGATAAGATAAGGCAGGCAGATCCCCATCCAAACACATGCACAAAAGACAAAAAAGGGAAGCCATCTCCCCACATGGTGGTTAATCTCTATTCAATCCACAGATTAGCAAAGTCAAATTTCTCATCCCCAGAACCCAGAAAACGATTAGTCATTTCCCAGAGGGGAATCGCTTAACCGGGGTCCAACCCGAAAACTCTTGGAATGAGACAAGATCAATAACTGAGTCCTGGTGAAAATGACGAGGAAGCAGCTCTGTGATGGCGACTGGTTTTCCAAAATGAAGGCAGATGCTTTTAGTCCACAAACTAATGCTGATTTGTCAGGGATTCTTGTTCCTCAACAGCCAGCATGGTTTGCAAAAGATTGGGTCACTAATTCTCCTTCCATCGAACAAGAATACACCCACAGCCAGAGCGTGGTCTTGTGGAAAAGGAGCTCCTTTCTCTGTATTGTGCACAGCTCACACTGACATCTATGCTAATGGACTGTTTTAATCAAGTCTAATCGCATTGTCCAAACAGCGTGTGAGTGATTAGCATTCAGTCAGGGCCGTGTGGCAAAGCCCGACATCGATACGTGACATGTGACCTGTGACCCCTGACTGCTCCAGCTGCAGAAAAGTCTATCTCTCTCCAGGTCTGTTAATTTCCTGCAGCACGAGTAATCAGAAGGTACACAGACAGGAGGGTGGGGTGAAGGGCACTGTGGCAACGCAACGGGTGAAGAAAACAGAGTAAGACAGCTGCTTTGCTTTCTGGACATGACATTAGCACACAGCAACTCAAGAAACAAGAAACCATTGAGTTGGTAACATCCAACTCCTGGTCATGGTAATCTATATCCAGTAAGCCCTCATATGTGCCATGACAGGGTTGGATGTAGGACAGAAAAGCCAGAACAGTGAACAGAGGCACCCCTGTTGGTGGAGAAGCAACAGAATCCCTGGAGGCTATTGGGAACCAGTCGGGGTGCGACTTCACCATGGTGGAGTGGGAAAGTCAGTAGCTAGTTGATCCAAATCCAACTGGGCTGGATTGATGTAATCCACATAAATCTTCTGAGGCCTCCTCCAGTGTTCAGAACAATACCCCAAGTTCCAGTACCCTCAATGGAGTCTGGGAAGGACGCCCCAACTGGCCTTGATGTTGGATATAGATGGGCCCGGTGTCTCCAGGAGACGAGTGTGTTCTGGAGGACACCAGAGTGTGAGAGGCTATGGTCGGATGTCAAGACCAAGACAAGAACCCCAGCTTTCTCCAGTAGAAACTGTTGAGAACAGCAGATGATGTCACTCCCTTACCATTTATTTCTTATGGAACTTGTGTGATGAGGCGACAGTTTCCCTCCTCCACCCAAGTGAAATTCATGCATGTGAAATTTTGAGCTTGTGCACATTGACGTGTTCACACAGGCTAGCAAGAAAGTTGAAAATTGTTAGATTTTTGTCGCTGTCATTGCTACTGCATCCTGTGTTGTTTTCACACTGAGTGGCGGAAAACCTTCGCCTGTGGATGTCGTTTGTCAGTACCATGTGTAAAGCCCATCAGGAACTACATGCTTTCTAAATGAAACGTCAAGGGATCTAGAAGGCTGACATTGCAAAAAAGGGTTGTTGTTGTTGTTTTTTTTTATTTGAGAGTAGCTCATCAACTGTCCTGAAAACTGTCAGATGCCTTTCTGCGAACAAAATAAAAATTTTTGTCACATCAATGTCGATAAGAATTAATTTTGGCACTTCCGGATGAAGTATGCATGAATGGATTACTGTAGTGTAAAGTGCTTTGGAGTCTCCTGGACTAGATAAAGCACCAAATGCATCAAATGACTCAGTTTGCAGCAATCCCTCCAGCTGAACGAACATGTGGATAGTTTCTTGCATACGAACTGCAGTCTCTCACGTTATTGTTCCAGATCTGTTTCTTTTATCCTGTCTTTATTCATTCTGTTTTTCCGCGTTACGTCCTTATCACCATGTTAGAAGTCAGAAGATAAATTGTTCCATTTTGAATGCGCAGACGTCTAAATGCAGAAGCCAAGAAGTCGCCTTCATAGACTTGGATAAATAAGATGAAAGTGGTTCGGTGCAAAAGTAAATAATGGATTTGGTATTTCCAGAGAACAGTTGACGCTTCTTGAATGCAATTAAAGCGGCGAGATCATCCGTGGTAGTCATTTTCATACGAATGTAACACTATATTGTTGTGTGTGCTTTAAAATGGCAGCTGCTCCATCACATGTCTGACGTGTAAACTCTTTACACCAGGACTGAATGTGTGAAGAGTTTGCTACACTCCTTCGTCATTCGCTGCTGTGTTGATGCTCAGCAGTGGTTTGAAATGTGTGTCAGCATCGTGTCACACCGTCAGGCTAGTTGAGGCTCATCTGAAAACCACAGCAGCAGCTTTAGTCAAATCTCAGTGTTGTCACAAAAAAATTCAGCACATTATCATTCCATGTTCCCGTTGTTATTTTTCCATATGCCATAAAAATGTCCTCTCGTTTTCTAACCAATGTCAGAACTCTAAAGTCTCCCTAATCACATCAAGTGTAGGTTGATATCTTCTCAAACCAAAAAACATCCCTGAAAGGACCCGACACAGCAGGTTGCATGAAGATAACACTTGGTCAGTGCTTAGACTCAAGGTGGGAGGGTTTATTAGCTGCTGATAAGAAATGACAAGAACAGGAAACAGAGCAGATGGGCAATAGAAGGTGCCAGTTTAGATTTTGGGAGGGGCTAACGGGGGTTTTACGCCCATCTGCTGAGCCTGCTTTCTTAAATAAAAGCTTTTAACGTAAAGCCCATACATAGTGTCTGAACGCTGTTTGGATACAGAAAAAGAAGGTACAGAGATTTTTGGTCAGTTTTTTAGGGTTGCTTAAAATAAGTTGAGTTTCACATTATACACCTCCTGGTGCCTTTAACCCTTGTGTCTAGAAATGGGGTCCAACCGACCACACACACGTAAAACTTGTATCATTTGCCACAGTCCTCTACGTTTGCCTCAGTCCTCGCACACACAAGGGTTAAATTCTGTCATCCAGCCATGTTATGTTATGTTAAGGTAGGGTTAGGGTTGCCAAAACATGGTGCTACAAAAATGTTGAAACTGGCGCACATAACCTTCCTCCCAAAAAGGAAGGATTTTAACTTGGTTAATATTTAAAGTGAAAATAACATTTTCAAGAACCTTCTTGAAGTAGCACCTTTAATAGGGTGCCAATTCACCCTGATTTTAATAGAAATAAAATCATGTCTTGAAGAGTCATCAAAGTGCAAAGGAAGGATTCCATATTGGTCATTCAAGTTAACATGAGCTGTGCACACAGCATAAGCAAATCACAGAGAACATCTGACATAATTTTTGCCAAAAAAAAAAAGAAAGAAAGAAAAGGCAAATGTTACTGGTTTTATCAAACAGGTTTGACTTTCAAGAGACGACGTGAAACAGGAAGTTAAATTAGAATAGGACTAAGGGGATTAGTCAAAACTCAGATGAGTTGCAGTGATTAGTCAGAAAGGAAATACAGAAAACATTGAGGTGATTGGTCAGATTTACGCCTGCGCAAAATTTGTGAATGTTGAGTAAATTTGCATTAATACTTTGAGATCGCAACATTACAACTTCCTGGACGGACAGGACAATGATCCAGAAAACACCAGTAAGTCCATTTCTGACTGCCCTAGTCAAAGTCTGCACTGTGTGGCAATGTGGCTGAATTAAAAAGACTTTTACTAATTTCTTCAAAAAGTTCTGAAAGATTCATTGCCATCTTTAAAAAAACACTTCATCGCCGTTTTTAGCAATCAGTTTCACAGACGGGGCAGTATTGGTGTAGATTTTCTCTTTATTTAGATGAAATAATTATTTGAAATAGTAGTAAAATTTAAAATTGGAATCATTCAAATTTGTTGATCTTAATACAAACTCTGTAAGAGTACAAAAGAACTTTTTCCCAGCAGTGCAGCAGTTTGGACACGGTTCAAACACAAACTCGTCTGTATCCCGTTTGTTAAAGGATGCTTTATACTTCACAGCTAGGTGGCTATTTAAAAATCCCATCACACATTCACACACACACACATACACACACACACACACATACACACACACGCACGCACATTTTTCACCCACGCATCTCCGTGATCAACTTGTCAAACGGGCCCGATGACAGAGACTGCGCGACAGGGTGTCATTTACCATGTCAGGAAAAAGCACAAAAAGAGGGTAATTGAGGGGTATGCAGAGGAAACAAAGTTTGCAGGTGTCAGCGTAACTTTGTCTGCCTCCTCAAGACTGTGATGAATTTATTCATGGGTGGGTGAGTCTGCCAAGTCAAGGACAAACTCCATATAATTACCCCATAAATTTAGGAAGCGATTAATTCCAAATTCCATCATTTCATTAACATGCAAATAGACAGCCATTGTCTCACCAAGGGACGCAACTTAGAAGAGCAACAAAGTTTCACTGATGCTCCTCCGAAGGCAAGGCGCCTAAAAGCAGCGACCGCAAACGCACGACTGTCTTTGTTGCACGTTTGCGCCGTCTCTGCGCGCCGCCGGTTTTCTGAGAACGATTAGGGTCCCAGAGTGGTGACTCAAGCGAGCCGATTCTTTCAGAGCAAAAGAAGCGCAATCACAAATATAATTGGATTTCATTTCAACCATGTGAGAGAAGAAAAACCTAGAAAAAAAAAGACTTGTCATCCTCCACCTTTGAGAGAATGGAGCCAAAACACAATCTTTGTATTTACTACACTGAGTAGAGAGGTTGCGCTTGTGCTCGGGTGTGAGGTTCACGCTAAGCGCTTCTCTGTCTGCACGTGCGAATCTGTTCTTTTCCAGTGACTCAGTGTGGGTGTGTATTGTGCGAGCCCCTAAAATCCCAAGAGGCAGTCACAAGTGTCAAATGAGTCCAAATTGAGCAAAAAGAGAAAAAAAAAGAGAGAGATAGAGAAGAGGGTTTCCCTGATGCTTTTTAAAGTAGCTGCTTTGGAAAAAGAACAAACTGCGGGCAGCTAATAAGGACGGGAGGGAAGCGCAGCTTCAAATCGAACCTTTTCGGTCTGGAAAACACAACCTCTGCTGTGCGTGTCACAACATTTTGGAAAGCAGGTCCACTTTGTTAAGACTTTAGTTTTACAGAGCACCAAAACTAACAAGATGTTAAAAAGAAACAGCCTGGTGGTAGACTTCAGAAACGGTGACTAACAGGGCTCTGATTTTTTTTTAAAGAACGGTTGAAGCAATGTGAGGAATGGCATTTCACAGTGCTGTGAGAGGTGGAAGCTAACAGCTAATCACATCACTCCTTCTGTTTTGACCGACTTCAGTGGACTTGTAAAAGAAATATTTCAAAAGAGCAATTTCATAGGAGACTGTTGCGGCATTTAGTGCTGTTTTGCTTGGAGAACGTCTGTACACTGGTTTAGTCTATCTGCCACATCAGATCCCCCAGATCAGCTGAGACTCGTAGCTCCTGCTCTGCCAAGAACAGAGTAAAGCTGCAGATTTTCCATCACACTCCAAGTCGTGCAGAAGCATCAAACATGGTAAGTTCCTAGTTTTCCAGGACTTTTAATACCTTGGAAATGACCACAGTGGACTCACAAACCGTACTAGCTAATGGTTAGCCGTTAGCTTTAACACTAATTCATTTTCTAACCAGATCAAGGAGGTATAACATCTTCCGACAACAGTAAAGGAGGTCACTACAATAGCTTCAGACCTTTGCTTACAAAAAGAATCCAATCTAACTCGCTAAGATTGGTGCCATCAGTGGTTTTGACCATCATTTTTTCATGCATATCTGACAAATTACCTCCAACAAGTCAATTAACCCTTGTGCATGCGAGAACTAAAGTAAATGATACAAGTGATATGAGTGTGGGGTCGGTTGGACCCCATTTGTAAATACGAGGGTTAAAATGGAATTAAAAGGAACTTCATTTTGTCTGATAAACTTCTTGAACAGTTTAGGAAATGTTTCAAGAACATTAAATAACAGAAGTAGTCCAAGCATTTCCTTTGGGGCAATTTGGTTATTTTCACACCTGATAGTCCACAGACCAAATTTGCAACATTTGCTACATTTTCAGCTGGTGCGGTTCACTATCACACTTCACTGTGTCCAACAATCCAAACCCTTTGAAAAACCTATTCACCTCCTGGCCTGTGGTGGCGCTGCATCAAGAACCGCTGAAGGAAACGACACAAAGACCTCTGAAGAAGACACAAGCTCAACTTTCTTAATCACAAAATGTTGACAAAAATGAAGTGGTGTCAGATTTTAGCAGTTGTAGGATTTCTCATCTTTGGCAAAATACTACAAGCCATTTCTCATGCTAACGCTACATTCACGTATTTTTGCTTTTGTTGTATTTACCCAGAATGCCCTGCGCTACAGTCCGCTTCCTGCTTGTGGAGCAATCACCTGTCCAGTTTGAATCCGCATACACTTTCAAATCTCACCAGAGTTCAGTTTAATCGTAAAAAACTTGGGTTTGTAGGCAGAGCAGAGCTCAGTTTTTTTGGTCCACATCAGAGTTTGATTGCCCAAACCAACCGGACTTTCTAGAAAAACAAACGAGAGTTCAATTAAAGTGGAACAAACAAGACTGGTGTGAATGCACCCTTAACTCCGAATTCAACTGTAACCCCCATAACACACTGTAACAGCATTGTTGAAACTAAGTTGCTATAAAAGGAAGACTAAATGGGATATTTTAAAAAATGATTTCTTCACATCTTCTTGATATAAAAGGAAAGAATCCCCAAAAATCGCTCTAACATTTTTTTTTTTTTTTTTTGACCCAATCCTGCATCATTTTGGAGCTTAAGTGGGTGTTAGACTGCGGCACTGCGCCCAAATGATGAAAATACCTTTAAGGAAAATAACCTCAGTCAAGACGATATGGGGGAGGTTTTTTTTTTTTTTTTTTTTCCCCATAAAGAGCATCTACATGCTTCAGACCTTCAATTATAAGCGCTAACAGGAACACCTACGCATCATCACACGCCCGCGCACACAGTCTGATATGTGCAGCTGCTGCCCACCTACCTGCGTTCATCTGACACATATATTTAACCACTCACATGTGCCTAACACGACACGCATACACACACACACACACACACATAAAATGTAAATCCAGACACACAGCCAGGTTTTCCAGCCTTATTTCCACATGTGCCGAGCAGCCCTAGGGTATCCACCGGGGGCGATGTTGGGAGTTTAAAGTGGCACAGGGACCTACATTTGAAGACTTTGATCGTAATGCAGGAGTCAGTTCAGCAAGATGTTCTCTATGTGTTATTTAAGAGGCAGGAGTTGATTTGGACAAACACACACGTCGAACAGAGGCTCCTTCTCCGACATCTGGAGTCGGAACATTCTCTCTCTCTCTCTCTCTCTCTTTCTGTCTCTACTCCCACTGCGTGCTCGTCTTCATCCTAAATATGCCAGCCTATTGTTTAGAGAGTTCCTATCTGGCAGAATATAAAGCTTGACAATACACAGAAATGATAATAAGGCTCTCCTCTTGTGATATTTTGAAGCTCTGACCCAGTTTTGATTTGTTCTACTGTGGGGCGATGGCGGGGGGGGGGCAGCTTGTTACTGCAATACAAAGCTTGAGAGAGCAACTCAGAACCCTGAAAAACAGGCTTTCTGCTAAATATTTACACCTGAAACCTTCCTCGGGCAAAATAGCGGTGTTTGATAAGTGATTGCTTGCAGTCATGTTTACGGTCCAGCTGCGGCACTGAGAAGTTCTGTTGATTTGAATGTTGTTGTTTTAGCTCAGTGAAAATCTTTGACGTGTTAAATGCTTCATGAGCCGGTGGAATAGATGGGTGATTTGGCTCTTCTGTAGCTGCAATTGTATTCACCGTAAAATAGCGCAAATTGAAAGAACGAAAATAAATTTGGGAATGGAAACATGCCAATTTTGGAAAATAAAAAATAAAAAATCACGTTTTTCCATAAAAAAAGGTTGGAGCACTGAGCTCAATTTTTTCACAGATTATCTATTTTATGCTAAACTGTTATGACAAGATGACAGTTTTAACAATTATGTAAATAAAAATTACATATTTTTTTTTAAAGTCACATAGTGTAGCTTTCAGAGCCAAACTAGAAATTATATCATTTGCACAGCCTTTGTCCTAAGCTATATAGCTAACTTCCAGGTCACAACTTTTTTTGTGCTCTTCGTGTTTTTGGTGAGAAATATTGTCTGATATAGCCAAATAAAACAAACAAAAAATAACAAAATAAAAAAAAACCCTGTATATTATGATACAGAAATGTTCAGTCTGAACAGGCCTAAGCCAAAGAAACTTGAACTTTTACCTTCCATAATGTGCCATTCATGACCTCTACCAGGTTGCTATGGAACCTCTACCAGGCGAGGTAACCGGCCCCATGAAGAAAGAGGCAGACGAGCCACGATGGCGGAGCAAAAACTCAAAAGTCAAGGCGGTAACGGCGGCCTGTTATATTGGAGGAGTGTCATAATGTATATAGCAGCGAAGAGAAATGAATGTGTGTGTTGCAGTACCGCATGAAAAATGCCCTCCATCTGCAGTGACTCAGCCCAAGGTAAAGAGGAATATGTTTGTCTACTTTCCTTCTCGATGTTAGCGTCCGCGTCGCTGTCCACGCACACGCTCAATCTCGGCAGGAGCAGACTAGGAGGGAAAAAAGAAGACAGAAAGGACATTATCGAGGCCCGCCTCCATTCATCAGCTGCTGTGTGCATACGATTTCAGTCATTATCCTCAAATGGACATATGAATTCATGCAAGCTTGCTTGAACAATCACCACTGTCTTTCCTGTTCTGAATCAAACAGCAGCAGATGCCTCCCCAGCCCTCCTACCACCGTCAACCGGCTAATCTGTTAATTCTGCATTCCCTTGGTGAGGCAGACAATACGGACGACGAGCTTCAGCAGTAAAGCCCCTGGCTATCGGATCTCTACGCGGAGAAGCCGCACATTGTTACGGGGCTTTCTAATGTAAATAGACTGTGTAAACAACAATCACGACATGCTACTGTCCTAGACAGATACTATGGTGCAAGGGCAACGCTGTTACTTACTACAGCGTATATTAGGGATGGGGGGGGGGGAAACAGAATTTATGCTTTTAAAAAAATGAAAAAGATTTCACACATTTCCGAGAAAAAATTGTAAATTTCTGAATTTGAAAAGATAAAAATTTGCTAAAATTTTTTGTCATGATTAATATTTTGTTTAATATCGTGATACTAAATGAAAAAACACGTACCTCGGTACGTAAGTGTTACGTACTATGATCAGGGATAGAAAAAAAAAATGGAACAAATTTTTACTTTTTTTTTTTAATTCACACAATTCTGAGAAAAAAAAGTAGTAAATTTCTGAATTTGAAAAGACATTTTGGTAGAGAAAAAAACTAATTTTGAGAATCTTAGGCATCTTTAACATAAAATCTTGGAAATTTATGATTTTCAAAAGTTGAAATTTCCAAGTCAAAAATTTTTGACTTTTGAAATTGAGAAATTTTCAAGTTTCTTAAGATAAATTATGAGATTACAATTTCAAAATCTGGGGAATTTTACAGTGTTTTTTTTCCTATGTACAATAGCCCTAATATGCAAAAATATATTTATTCACGACTAATTCACACTAAGCTCTAGACTGCATTAATAACAACGTGCACAATAATAACATTAAAAAAAACTCAAGTCCTCCATAGATCAAATTTACTCTCTTCCCGCCTGAATGACACCAACTTTAAACCGTCTGTTTCACGGGAAAATAAGACAAAACTTTTTTAGAGCCTGGCAAAACTCCGCCGAGAAGACATGACAGTAAATCCTTCCAAGAACCACTCTGATTTAATGAGCAGTGAAAGGAAGCATATCGCAGTTTGGGCATGTTTATTCACACAATTTATTGCCTTTGCAGTGAAAAATCTACTAAATTTTGCTTTGCTGTTTGACGCACCTGCATCTCCAGCGGTGGCGACTTGTTTGCTTCTTCCCAGTTAGCAGTGAGTTCCAGCAGGGAAGGGATTGAACTGATGCCTTTTCAAAGCTCATCACCGCGGCCTTCGTCCGTTTATCTGTTTGGCTTGGGGTACATTTGCCGTCACGGTGTGTTTATTCACGCTGGTGTTTGTCTAATTTCGATTTTATCAAGTTATGGCTGTTGTTTGCAGAAGGGATTTTTTTTATGTTGCCACTGACCATGCTTTGGCCACTTTCCAGGGATTATACAGACCTGACACACACAAGCAGACAGAGAAAGTCTCAGAAAAAGAAAAGTTAAATACTTGAAGTTTCTCTGTATATCTGAAATGTAGCACCGTGACGCCCTGTGCTTAATTATTGTTATTCATTCCTACGCCTATGTCTTATATTTTGCCACTGTCTAAATCCATTTTGTTACCCATTAGCATTAACAACTGAACATTAGTTTTGCTATTTTATTGTTTCTATGCTATATAGATGACAGTAAGGCATGTGGGGCCATGACCTGGAGAACGAAACTCCTGCTTTAGAAAACTAATCCAAAGTGTTCCACAGAACACACTCATGTGTCCTTCTGTCTTCACAAGCACTTTTTATTGACAGCCATTAATGTATTCATGACCCTAGCCCTAAACCTAACCAGTAAATCCCTAACTCTGGTATGGTTAAAAAAAAGAAGAAAAAAAAAAAAAAAAAAAAAAGCCCCTTGTTCTATGCTTCACATCGTACAGGACTCTCAGCTATTGAAAGACGATTGCTTCCTGGAAGCGTAGACTGTTTAAGTCTTAAATTTTACCCAATCAGTAACATTTGTCCGTGACGTATGTAATGCACCAGTTTGAAGATGTGAAGCCTTTCACATGTGCTGTAAACAACTGTCCGGAAACAGAAGTACCGTGCCAAACAAGGCGGCTGTTAATGTTAATTCAATATTTGGAGGCGTGGCCAACGAGGACCAGATGGCTTCGTTCACTTTCTCAGCTGCCATTGCTAAAACCGACAAAATTATTTACAACTTCTTAAGTTCACTTACTGGTCTGATAGAAAATCTACCAGAGGAGTCAAAGTCAATGGGAGAAAGCCCGGACTGAGCTTTGAAGAGATTAAAATCAAGCATAATTGGATATGAAGTCATTGGCCAGGCTATGCCTAACTCGAAACCTAACCTAAACTCAGTTCATACCTCAATCTTAACCTAAACCCTTAACCCAGAGACTGTAATTATGCACACAGAGACAACATACAACATTTAATTAACCTTTAAAGAGAGAGATGCATGGTGCCAGGTTATCACAAAAAAATACAAATTTCCACCTGCAGTCTCTGGACAGATTGATGTAATCATCAGAACTTCTTTGCATGGGGTTTTAGACACCATGAGGAGCAGCAGATCCTCCCCATGTGGTATTTGTTGGTAAAATGGGCCTGACAAGGTCAAAAATACTAAACCACACACACTAACACAAAGCACATTCAAACCCAGAGCAAGAGCAGAGCAGCTCCTTACTGGATCCTCACTCATCTGTGGTGTCATTGAATGCAGATGTGCTCTCTACCTCGTCAGCCTCGGCCAATGGGAGCCGCTCTGCCTCACCAGACCGTGGCGCTGTCTGTCTGTCTGTCTGTCTGGCACGAGGAACTCAAGTGGCACCAAGTCGGAATGTAACTACATGCTAGGACACACAATGTTCACAAACACACGTGTGGAAGCCGGCTCATGCATGTCTGTTTTTTTTTTTTTTTTTTTTTTTTTAAAGCTCAGTATGCTAGCACGTCTCATGGGCAGTCACCTTGTTCAAGGCCAGGAGTAAATAGGTAATTTATTGACGGGGTGCATTCAATTACGGCTTCCAGGAGGCTTGCAGAAATTTATATCCACGCCTGTAACGTTTGCGGCGTCTTGCGGGGCTGAGACCATCGCAGCCGCTCCATTTACAGTAACCATAGCAACTACTTTGGACTGCCGGGGCTTTAAGGGTAGGGAGGTCAAGGGTTGAGTGCTGCTCAGTGGAGAAATCAAATCTGTTCTTTGCCAAGACAGCAGCTCCAAAGATTGATGTCCAGCAGGGGGGAGAGAATTTGTTTTGGGGGCTCGGGCCGCTCTGACCCGGGATAAAATCTGCTGCCTGCGCCATCTCTGTCTCTCTATCTCTCCATCTCTCCATCTCTCTCCCTCTCTTTCTCTCCATCTCTCTCCCTCTCTTTCTGACTGATCCTGGAACTTTTGCCGTCTGCTGAGCGCAGATCTTTTCATCCGCTGACATGAATGTCTCGTAACATCACAGAGGCAAGAAACGTTGGATTGATTCCAGGGTACTCTCGGTCAATCAGTTTGCAGCCTGGTGATTTTGTCGCTTCCCCCCCACACCTCCACCTCTCTCTCTCTTTCTCTCTCTCTCTACATCAGAAGTAAGCCCACAGGTGGTCGCTTCCTTTACCGTAGCTATGGCAACTGCCCACGGAAAGCAATGAGTGTTTGTTAGACATGAAGGGGAAAAAAAGGACCTTTCACTTACCTTTAGAGGAAAAGAGCCTTGGAAAAATGTGGGTGTTTTTTCTTTTGCAAATTGTGATTTGATCAACCTTTGACTGAATCTATACTCGGATAAGCAGAGGAAAATGGACGCTGTTGCGCTGGCGGGGGGTGGAGGGTCACTTTCATTTCCCCCAAGGCCAACTCACAGATGGGTTGAGCCAAGAGCAGGATGAGTTATGAGGCCGGAGGAGAGTGAGCGCCGTCCTGGCACACAGGACCTGAGCCATCTGTCTGTTAGCCCCGCTTCGTCTCAGACCCCCGCTCTGGCCATGGCTCCAGCTCCGGCTCTGGCTCTGCGGCGTTGCCACCACGGCTGGACCGCCCTCGGAAAGGTGTTAGTTATGGCTGCGCCGTATCAAAGTGACACTGGGAGGGCCGTGCAAGTCTGATTAGAATTAAAGGAGATGCATTAGAAGAACCAAACACTCTCTCTGGGCTCCAGAGTGTTTCAATAGGGTGGCCTGAGTGAGTGCCATACTATAAAAATCACTCATCCTCGCTTTAGGTGTAGTTTGCCGCCTTTAATGTGTTTTTTAATTCATTCTGTTGAAATTAATAAATGGATGAAATCTACCATTCCAACTATATGGACTTAATGTTTTATCATCATATTTTGTGAGAACTATTACTTTCTTATTTTTAGCCATAGCACAACAAATATCGCTCTTGAAAACCATGCGTTTGTAGTACGCTTCCCCATGACGCTAGTCACATGAAGAAGTTTGACTTGTACATCACTACAGTGCACACAGTTGCAGCTATTTTTATATTTAATATATATTTTTTATGGGTTAATACACCAAAAATATTATTTCTGTATTTATTTTCCATTTAAATAATTATGTCATAACTTTTTTTTATCGTAATTTGGAACTCTTTGTGCTCCGTAGTTCAGTCAAAACCTCGGATTAGTGAACCTGTAAAGAACGGGGAAACACAGGGACAGCCAAGTGAAGAAAGAGGCGGGAAGAGGCAGAACATGGAGGAATTGAGTGTTTGAACACTCTTACGGGGTCACAGTGCAGGGATTTGCCGGGCACTGATATTTGCTGTTAAGTGATACACAGATGTTAAATGTTACAACCCACAACCTTTCATTCGACAAGCAGTGCACCCACACAGACCCACGTCTCTGTTCTGCTTCACGCTCTTAAACCCTTTTTCTCCTTCATCTCCCACCTTAAACTTCCGGCGCCAATCCGTGTCGTGCCAAAATTTGTCCACCTGAGCTGAACTTCCCTCACTTTGCCTCCGTCACATTGTTTCTGGTTGACCTTCCTTGCCTCTCTCTTCTTCCCCGCGTCAACGCTAGCGCTGCAGGCTAATCCACGGAGAAGCAGCGCGGCGTTTCTGGAAGTGGATTTGTAAGAGAAACACCAGTAAGCCTCTCTCTGCCCCGGTCTTAATGGCAGATTAGAGCCCGGCTACAGCATTAAGTCGACAAACACATAGAGGTGATGCGGGGACCGGCAGGCGGGAAGGCGGGCGGGCAGGTACAGGAGGAAGGAGGAGCACCGCTGGGAGAGACGAGGCATTTTCCTTACAAAAAAAAAAAAAAGAAGGATGCTAATCATAAACTAAACATAATCTGCTTAATGTACCACCTGCTAATTTAATTATTGTCAGGAGAAATCACATGCGTGTTGAAAAGGACACACAAAACCCTTAAAGACCTTTCCACATTCTGAACACTGACATTCAGAGCTTTTGCACAACGTTGACGTTCATCGCTCCACATGACTGTTGCCATGTACAGCAAGTATATACCAAAAAGGATTCTATGATTGAATAATAAGTGATGCTAAGAGGGGTGAAGAGCAAAACGTGCATAAATTTAACTGAATGGGAGAAAATGTTCAACAAGAATTGTCCATGGGGTAACGCCGTTTCTTCAGAGGAGTAATGCTGCGTTCCAGTTGTACTAGGAAGTCAGAAATTCCGACTTCCCAATCGGAAAAAAACAACTGGAACGCCGTCCCAAGTCCACTGGAAAACTCGACGCCCTGCAGTTATGACTTGTAAAGACCGAATTTGCATTTCAATATGGCCGCTCCACGCATCAACAGCAGTAATGTGACGTAGAAACGTATTTTACAAGACACTCATACTTTGGGTCCGACTTCAAACCCAGCTCAGAGGTCCAGCAGGGGTACAAGACGGTCCTGGTTAGCTTGTGTTGATCTGTAAGGTGGAGATTTGTTGGTTAATTGATTTTAATAGGAAAAATTTCCAGATATTAAGAGTTGCTTCCATCTTACCTTCATGTGTCCCATAGGTCTGTCAAACCTGAGCAGATTGTGATTGTGGGATGTTCCATGCAGAGGGGTGTTTGTGTTTGTCACACCATTTTTACGAAGCCAACAAAAGCAGGTGTGTGCAACCAGACAACTTATGTCACGGTTTTGAAAACAGTACCGGTAAATATTATGTGTAGTTTTTGACTATTTGTGACTGGACATCAATTAATGGTGGGTTTTTCCTGTAGGAGGAGCTTCCTGTTTACAGCCTGGAGTAGAAACTTCCTGGTTGGAGGGGTATGGCTGCTTTTTGCTACATCAAGTACCGAACACTAAAGTGCCATTGTGGACTAAATGTCACCTTCTGTATTTTGACTTAAGTTCAGTTTTATTTCAAGGCAAGTTATTATTCCACAGATTAGCTTTTTTTTTTCATATTTTCTCTGCATTGCACTCTTATTTGTTGGGGAAATAAATATAAAAAATTACACCACCAGCTGAATCCTGAAGTCTTCCTTTACAGGTTTTGGCCAAATGCCACAGTCTGCATTTTTATTTTATTTTATTTTATTTCATTTCCCATTTTTCTGAACTTTTTGTTTTCAGAGTGATACATCAGAAGAATGATGCCACTGCACTTTCCAACCACCTGGTGGCATCTTCAGAGTTATAGTAGAGTTATTCTTCAGGCTGTGTCTAGAACACTAAAGTGCATGTGGAAATGGATTTGCCTCCTTTCAGATCTCCCATGTTTTGGCTCTTCTTTGTTTTTTGAAACAATAACAATACGTTATTGTTTCTAATCATCAAACACTTAAATATCAGACATCAATAACCTGAGAAAATACAAGAAAAACACCCGATCAGTGCATTCAGAGCTGGCGTCAGATAATTTTTTTGTGAAATAATACAGTCTCGCCTCTAAAACAGTACAAATCAAATAAACACAACATCTTGAAACTCTCTGACCTCACTTCCTGTGTGACAGCCGATCCCAGGAACATCATCGCTTTCAGATAAAGCTTTGAAACGGCTCTTAAGTCTTTCACATCTCTCACATGTATATTTAAGCTAAAGCGCTACAGAAAGACAAACGCGTAAATCCTTTTTAGAGGAACACCAATAAACACTTCTGATGATTTTCTGACACTTGTTAACAAGAGGGAGATTCTCAGACAACATTTCGTGGATTGCACTTCTGTACCAAATTGGTGTTAAATTCATATTTAAGCTGATGATTTGTCACACTTTCACAACAGGTTTTATATATTTATTTCATTACAAACATCTGCCATTTTCTGGCATAATTTTCAGGCGTGATTTAACAGATTTTAGGTAAATAAAATTAAATGAAACTAAAACACACGAAAAAAAGAAATCATGGGTTCATGCTGTCGAGTGAAAACAAGCCAAGGAACAAATGGAAAAGGTTCTTTACAGTATTTCATTCTGTATTTTTTCCTGCTTTTTTCACTTTGAGAAGCAGCTGTGACAGGACGACTGATCCCAGCGATGATGGGACAGCTGGATGCCTTCTCGCTGCTCCGGCTGCTGTGTGACAGTCAGATGGCGTAACCTCACCCCGGTGCCAGGTGACATGAGCCGACAGCAAACGGGGCAGAGGGCTTACTGCTGGGTCATCGCTGTGGATCGGGACCAAGACTCACACATCTGACCTACATTACACTCTGCGCTCCCGGCAGGAGCTGCACATTAGCGAGTACAGGTTAGCTAAGTCAGATTAGCTAATATACTGCGCTTTGGTCCAGATAATAGCTGATTGTTTTATGTTCTGATTCACTCTATTAAAAACAAAACAGTGTTCACGTTTTAACCACATACACAGACATACTGCATAACATCCTGGGCTGGAAGGCTTTCACCAAGTTAGGTAATCAAGCTAGCTTTCATTGTTTTGCTACCGTGATCAGAAAACACCAAGTCCACCATTAGTGGAGAACCTGCTTCCTTTTGGGTGTGTAATTATATTTTAGTCAATGAAACAACCATATAAATGTTGATTAACTTATATGGCTTCAATAAAACAACCATGTAAATTCCTAAAATTAATTTTCCAACTGTGATTATGGTGTTATTTAGCAGCAGAGTTGGGTAGTAACCAGCTACATTTACTCGGTTATGTTTACTTGAGTGACCTTTTGGCAAAATTGTACTTTCAGAAGTTTTACTATACTTTTCTTTTGACTTTTATTCAAGTCATTATACTATATACGAATCTTCAGTAAAATTTTTAAATACTCTACCCACTGATTAGCTTCACTGAATGAAGCACAAGCTTGTTTTAACCAAAACTTCATCAGACACCCACCTTTACAGCATTTTTTGTTTTTCTTTAAGTTTCATGAGTTTTACTTTGAAAGAAGTTGAAATGAACTGAAATCGGTACCAGCGGATTGGCCTGGAAATCAAGATCGGTGCATCTCCATGTAACTT
Source organism: Poecilia latipinna (assembly GCF_001443285.1). Taxonomy (NCBI): domain Eukaryota; kingdom Metazoa; phylum Chordata; class Actinopteri; order Cyprinodontiformes; family Poeciliidae; genus Poecilia; species Poecilia latipinna. The sequence goes on along the minus strand of NW_015112811.1, from coordinate 354,867 downwards.
CAATAAGCCAAACAAATGCTGCAAAGAAGCACCGTTACACTGTCAAATCAAAAATCAAAAGAATCGTGACGGTTAAACCGCATGTGTCTAACTCTACAGCAAGTTTTGAATGATCTCTTTTTTAATTTAAATGGTCAGGTCCAGATCTTTGTCTTATATTTGGTCCCTTTTTTGTCTCCTTAAATATAAAATCCTTTCTCATCTTCTCAAAGGCAGCTATCCAAAAGAATTTGGCACTTCTGCAGAATTACATGCGAGCGGTGTGATTTATTCATGGAGCAAAGATCAGTGTCTCAAGTCGTGCCGTAGTCGAGCGCGATATTCTGTTTGATCCCACAGCAGACGTGTTTATTTTGGTTGTAATATGCAGGCTACAAAAGAGGAGCTGGGGGATACCAGGCATGGCGAAATTACAGGGAATTTGAGTTTAAAGGAAGAGATGTAGATGGGTTTTAAGTAGGCCGTTTTCCGCCGTTGCAGTTGTAATTCTGCTAGAGCCGATTTATTTGATATTGGGATACAGGTGTGGGGAAAATGGGAAAATAATAAAGCAGACTACGTGTTTGAAATACCTATGATATAAAAACTACTAGCCAGATTTAGTTCCAATAAAAACATAAGAGTAGTAAAAACACAGCTCTGGTAAGGAAGTGTAGATTTCCACTGCAGGGTTTCACAGAAATAAATATAAAGTTTAGAGAAAAACTCTAATTCTTCTTCAGCTCCACTTAATGTTGTGTTTAAATCAGTTCGGACAGCAAGAGTCGACACCAGACAGTTTGACGGTCAGACAGGATTTCTCTGAGAGCAGCTACCAAAACCTGCCAAGAACTTTTGGTTTAGTTTCTATCACAAATATTTCAGTACACTTGAACTGAGACAAGACTCACTTACAAGTAACTTTTCAGGAAGATATAGGAATTTGCTCTTCAGTAAACAATTCCTTGATATTGATGAAGAAGAACTGGCTCCACTGGCAGATAATTTCACTTATAACAACAGTTTTTTTTCTCCATGTTCTAAGTGAAATAATCTTCCAGCAGAACTATTATTTTTTGTATTAATATTAAAGAAATGTTGACTTAAATAAAGCTCCTATATCTTGGTGGAAACTTTATTTTGTCTTAAAAAAAAAAAAAAAACTCTGGGGTTGCGGCTTATAGTCTGGAAAATATGGTATTTATTTAATAAATAGTGTTATTTCCTGGATTTATTCTGTGAAGAACCCAGAGAGGGTTAATTGATTGCGCTTTCTGGAAAACAATACATTTTTACATTTAGGCACTCCTGCAATCGTCACACTTTTTCTGCTACAAACTGACTCTGGTACACCCAACAGAGAAAGGAAAAGTTATGTGGCCCTCACAGGAAAAAGTTTGGGGACCCCTGCTCTAAAACATGAAGGACACTCTAGTTCGTTTGCCTAGGAAGTCCACTTCGTTTGGGGAGGTGGGAATGGGCCATCAAACTCTGATGTAGACCAAAAAAAACCCAAACTGCTTTGTTTTGTTGGTCTGGTTCTAGAATGATGTTGAACCGAACCCAGGTCTTGGTTCAGTTGAAGTGAACTCCAGTGCGGCTTGAGTGCGTATATGAACGCCAATCGTACCGAAGACCGCTCCAAAAGCAGGAAGTGGACTACAGCGCTATATTATCAGGGAGTATTGAAGTATTTCTCTTGAGATGTCTGTTTTTCCTGCGGTAAGTGATTGTAAGGGCAGTTCCGCTGCGGTCAAAGACATTCTGATACATTAAAGACAGGGTCAGGTGGGCAAAGTGTCATTACCTGCATCCATTATTTCAGTTAAGAAGACTCAGACTGTTTTACTGCGTACTTAACAGCACTCTGAACGGCTGCGTTAATGGCTTGTGCATTAAGGTGAGGAGGGGTTAGCGTACCACTAGCTGTGGAGGAGTATGTGTTGTTCCCAGCAGGTTTATTACAGCATGTCCTCCGGTCCACATAAGCGCACATTCTGCTGCGCAGATTGCACGCTCCACATCCATAATTACCAGACATGCAAAGAGTAAACACACACGCACGGACACAGACGCGGGGAACTGATGTGGACCTTCTCACAGCGTGAGGACAGCCGATAAAGTGGGACAGAAAGTGTGTTTTCATTCGAAAGAGATCTGCGGATTTACACAAAGGCGCCCCCAATTTAGACATCCAGAACAAAGCTGGGCCTCGTCCTCCCTCTCCTTTCCGCCTCGCTCTCCGTTGCACATGCATTCACACATTTGCATGCTCTTTGAGGAAGTGGCGGTTCTCATCCAAAACCTCAAGCTGCGACTAAAAAAAAAAAAAAAAAAAGAAGAGGATTGTGGAGGCTAGCGACCGAGGAGAGACAGAGGTGGTGGAACGCCGAGAGGAATGGAGGTGTGTACGGGTGAAGAAAGGTTTCCCCCGGAGAAGCTTTAGGTCTGCGCTATTCTGAAACGCTTTGATCTCCCTGGGAAGTCGCTCACCCAGGAGTTAAAGCTGCATCTTTATTAGGGACATGCACTAACCTTTCTCTGCTCTCAGCTCTGTCAACATTTTTAATATAAAATGGAATAAAGTATATATATATATATATATCTGTACATGTATATTTTGTCATTTTGCAGAGCTGTATTAGCAATTCAAATGAGGGCTATTTGGTTGCGTTTGCCCAGCTTTCCTCCTCTCAGCTTTCCAGGCGGTTTGACAATGTTTTGGTGAAGACCCAATTTCCCCCTAATGCAGCTGTAGCGACGGGGGAGAGACGGAGAGGACAGAGCCGGGACACGGAGGAGAGAGAGAGAGAGAATATGTAAGGACTGCTGGTGTGGTTTAGGAAGGTCAAAGAAGAGACGAAGCGGCCCCTGCCATTTGGTGCGCTCTCTCTGCTGAGCTAATCTGAGGGATAATGTCGGTTATTGGAGTAATATGGTTCCATTTATAGCTAAAAGGTTTAAAATCATTCAGGGATTATAAATGAGCGCCACCCTGCCTGTAGATAACGGGCTGCTTCTACTTCCTGTTGCTGTTGCTGAAGGATGGGATGTCCTGACGAACTCCCAACAAGCTAACGGGCCAAAACGCAACGGCGGCAAAAACGCACTGTGTATCAAAGTAGTATGATATTTGAACTTTGACCCATTTTGTCACGTTAAAACCGCACACTTGAATTTATGTTATTAGAAATATAATGTGATGAAACACCACTAAGTAGTTTTAATGTTTTTATACATAAATAAAAGAGAAATGTCCTGTATTATCTCACAGTGGGTGCAACAGCAGCATCGAGGTATTTGGGTTCACACAAAAATCAAAAAGTCTGCAAATATGTACATAAAAAGTGAGTTGTACTCGAATGTTCTGTGACTCGAGACTGCTGAGGCTAGCTAGCCGCTAATGTACCCTTAATAGCTAGCTTCTCTGTGTCTATCATGGATGATGGGCTCAACTTAAATACATTAATCACAGCATGGGTAATATTTCATCATGAAAGAGCTATTTGAAGTTGTTTTTTTGGAGTTTGCTTTATATATTAATATAAGTGCCGTAGATTTTGTTTGTATATGAAGGGTGGACCCTGACCACAACAAGTTTAGTGAGAACAGCAGAGGGCCCAGGATGCATCCTTGGGGAACTCCACAAGTAAGTCAACCTGCATAGAAACTCCTGTAGAAAGAAACATCATTTCATATTTTTACCACATATAGTAGAATCTTTACTTCCGGTCAAATCATAAGAGAATGTTTTGATGTACCCCAGGTATCTCAAACTCGAGGGGCTTGTGTGCCGCAACTCTCAGAGGGAACCCTGGTCATATTTTACGTTTTGTGTGATCTTTTATCATTATTATGTTTCATTTACGTTCTATTGGTTTTGACATGTTCAGCTCATTCCTCCGTGCTCATTATTATTAGACGTTAGCCTTTATACACACCATCAGAACTGTGTGACGCTGAAACAAACTTCTGCAGACTATGGAGAAAGGAGCACTTTGTGCACACACACACACACACGCACACACACACACACACACACACACACAGTCGTCGTCTCACTCTCGCCAGCATCTTTTTGAGGACACGGGGGTGAAATTATGTAATTGTTTTCCCTACCTCTCTGCGTGTGATGTGGGGAAATATGATAAGAACAGCTAATGAGGCGAATGATTTGCTGCTTCTCCCTTTTGTGTGGGCCTCTATCCCCCCCAGCTCAGCCACGGGAGCCAAAAAGTGTGTCTTGGCTGACACCGTCGACTCCGTTTTACTTGATCAGTTGGTGCGGTACAATCCAAAAAACAAGGGGGCGGTCTGGGGAATGTGACAGTTAAATGCTAATTCAGCGTGTTTGTATTGTCAATCAGGTCCAAGTGATTAGCACCACCTTTTCATCTCAAATGTAAACGTTTTGAGACCCTTTTTGCCAAAAATATAATGCCATCTTTTCATGCGCGACTCCGGCGCGCGGTGCTAAGTCAGCGCCCTAGTTAATAAGTCCTTTTCATTAAACAAGCATTCATTAAACATTCATTCACTCACTCATCCTCATTTGCATTTTTCTCATCACGAAAAAACATTCATGAAACATTCAGTTGTTCACTTGCTCTCGTTTCCACGCTTTCGGGCGCCCTCTTCAAGGAGCGAGTGGGGCCAAACGAGGCATGGAGGAAGAGAGGATAGTTATTAGTCTATTTCAACAATCTGTCCAGCAAATAAAAGAAGAAATTAGATTACATTTCCTCATTATTATGGAAAGGCATTTGCTATGCAGTGGGGTGGGGGGGAGAATAAATGAAAAATGTGTTGCACAGGACAGGGCCATGACATTAAAACATGTAATCTCTAATACAGTGTGTCTGCGGATTTCAGCAAATCAAATTTAAGATGTTTAAGACCTTAATGCCATCTTGAATGAAATTTAAGACATAAAAAACTGTAAAGATAAGGAGCAGTTGGGGGAACTTGCATAACAAGCATCACAAAAATTGTAAACTCGCCTTTCTGCCGATGATAGAGGTAAAAAAAAGCTAGCTACCTAGCTAGCAAGGTTACATTAGCGTAGCTAGATGTAGCCTCAAAAATCTTGAGTCATAGAATGATGCCTGCATGAGACTAAAACATTTAACTGACATAAAAGTCTTGTGAGAAAACTATAATTAAGTCCTGCCATGACAAAATTTAAGACCTGTGATTAATGGATTTGAGGCCACTTGACATTTTTTAAAATAGATTTAAGACAATTTAAGTTGTTAATTTTAGGCACAAAATTTAGGACCTTTTAGCACAAAGCCAAATTCAATAAAGATCCCTCAAACTTTTGCCTGATGAAAACGTCACATGAGAAGAAAAAAATGTACATCAAGCAGTCCCGCCATGACAAAATTTAAGGTTTGTGATTAATTTATTTAAGGCCAACTGACATTTTATAAAATTAATTTAAGAGGTTTTAAGACCTTAATTTTAGACGTGAATTTAAGACTTTCTAAGTAATATGAAAGCATGAATGTCATAGAAATTCATGATAGGTCATGGCTCAATAAAGTCGTGGCAAAAATATGCAGCGTCCCATTCAGAAGGTGATGTGACTAGCTAATAGCGTCGCCGTTTCACGTAACTTCCAATATCAGCATATGTTAAATATATCGCAGCGATTTCGATCTGGAGACATAAAAGATCTCCTCTGGGCCCCACTCCTGACGCATTGTTTGTGTATATGTGTGAACGTCAAAGCAATGAATCGAATACCGATGATGCAGCAGCAAGAGATCATCATCTTCATCCTCTGTCCTCGCTCCCCCTCTTCATTACCTTCCCCTTCTTTCCTTTTAAGTCGCGCCGTCAGGGGAGAGATCAATCTGAGTGACGGCCTGTGCGATCTTTCCCCCGGGCTCGGTGGGAGAAGGAGCCCTGTCAACATAAATATCCTTCCTGGTTTCACGGCCACCGTGAACCATCCAAGGCCGCGGTGAGTCGCCGGATCACCTCTGCTCCACTTATGCTGTGTCCATTAGGGGACGGGAGGTGGGTAATAACGGGAATAACAATAAAAGTGATGAGGGATACAGTTTAAAAATGTCTGTGGGTTAAAATATTGTAATTGCTAATCACTACTCTCCAGTCAGTGCTTTTGTTTTATTTGAGGACATTTGTTTTCTATTTGCATAGCATCTCATGTCTCCAAGGAGATGACCTATATCTAAACACGAGGAAACATAATTGATCACAAGAAGATTTTTATTCCTATTTTGATTGGATCAAAGGAGTTAAGGTAACATTAGCTGCGTTTCCATTACTTTGTCAATATTCCGCTGAAGTCAACAGAAAAATACAATTTCGCAATTGCAGTTTTCCATTAACCCTTTCATGCATAGTGGTCACTACAGTGGAGAGCTATCTAAAAGTCATTTTCTTGTGCATTTTTATGTTATAAATGCACACAGACCACTGAAGTTGACACTAATGCATGATAAAATACACTATCAACTACTGGCCATCAACTGCAAATGCAAGAAATAATTTTTGTTAAATCCAATATGGTTGACAGACAAAAAAGTATACCAACCGACCAGGTCCCTCCTACTCTAGACGACTCTTGCAGGTAAAAAAAAATATTGACATTAGATAACCCCTAAAGAACAATACTACTGATGTATTTTTCAAATAACAACTTTGTATTTGGAGAAAATTACAATTGATCACCTAAAAGCAATAAAATTTTAAAAGATTTTTCTTTTACAAAATTTTTTTCCGACCTTTTTTAATGCCTTAAGAAAATAAAAAATGGAAAAAAAATCCTGACACAAAGGATCATAGTTCATGCATGAAAGGTTTAAATCAGAAACTCAAAATTACGTGGATAAGTTTGTTCAAGCAATAAGTCATTAAAAAAAACATCGTCCACCAACCACTTCTTGTCGCTGTCTTCTTTGTGGTTTGTGCCAGTGGCAACATCCAGTTGATGATCATGTGTCTCATTTGATGCAAAAAAAGTGTTTCCATTACAGAAAAGTAAAAAAAAAAAAAGAAAAAAAAATGTAACAAAAAAAACCCACCTCATCATAGCGCCAAAACTTTTAATAAAAAAACCAAGATTTTTTTTATTAAATTGGAACATTTCCATTAAGCAAATTTATTTTCGAAATGTAAAATTGCACAACTATATGATCAAAGGAAACACAGTATGAATGCTGGTTGCATTTTTAATCAAAACCCAGACAAAACAAAAAAACAATACAATGGTGTTGTATGTTGTTTTGTAAACATTCCACTTTTATATAAATTTCATCTGCCCAAATCAAGGCGTTTTATTATTTTAGGATTTTTATGAACGGAAGCAACATTCAGGAATTTAAAAATGATATAGTCAACATCATAGAGTTATTATTACAATGCATGTGTTTATACCTGCTAATTTATAGGACTCCCTATTAATTTATTGGAATTTGCATTAATTAAGGAATTTTCCATTTGTGAATAAGGGCACCAAAGCTGGCTCCAGCCCTGACTCAGAGTGTTTGAGTTTACCAATTTAAGCTCAAAAGGTTTGTCTGTGGAATATAATGTTATATTATCAACACTGATCATTCACAACTGTGTTGCTATGCAACATAGCTCTTGCGATTGCTGGTATTAATCCGCCTGAGTAGCTGGATCAGCTGAATTAGTGCATCATCTGTTGATCAGGATCATTTTGAAGGCCAGTTGGCACTGATTAAATGTCAGCTGGCAATTAGCTGTTAATTACATTTATTAGATTCTGGCCTCAAAAAATTATATTGCAAACAGCTTTCCATAGATGACAGCCTCAACCAAAAAGTCTGTTGCTGCTTTCTTAGCGGCAACAGACTGAACAGTGACCTCTTGGAAAAGTCTCGACACCAGATATCCTCTGTATCATGTAAAATCCACTTGGAGCTTTACATCATGCTGCAATGTTATTCCCTCATCAAAAACACACCTGGAGAGTTATTTTGAATCTTTCATAAAAGTTTGAAAAATCCTTTAATCTCCCGTGGCAACCATTCAATAGTGCAAATCGCCCAGGTGGGCCAAGCTCCGCCTTCGAGGATAAAGCTCCTCCTCGTAGCTGCAGTTTCCAAACTTCCGAGCTTCCCCTACCCTGTGGTTCCACATATCAGCTCCTTCAGACTAGCCAGCAGCAATTAGCGGAACTACGCATCTGCGGAGCTCATCATAGGAGCTACTTCTCAGTGAAATGCTGGTAAAAACCTTGTTAAAGGGTTAACAGAGGAGTGTTTTGATGACTTTCTGAAAGTGGAGTTTCAGAAAGAACAGGAGTTTCTTAAAGANGCAGAGGCCCAATTTCAAGGCGTTAAATTGTAAAGTAAAATTTCTTTCAAGTCCCACAGCAACTGAAGGTAGCAGATACTCAACTATGCTATAAAATAGCCTGGAAAATACATACTGCCTGTTTAATGGTTAGCTTTAAGGTAAAAGTTTAAGTAGGTATTAATCCCATTTATTTAAATGAGTTCCTAAGAAGACAGCAAAGTTTTAACATGTAGGAAAAAATGTAAACCCAGATGCGCTTGTTCTATTTTTCTAAAAATCACTTTGTCTGAAGCATTCACATTATCTTCACAGGGGTTTGCGTCAATATCCAACCTGACCCTTAAGAGTGAACAAAACGCACATGAAAATAACAAAACAACATTTTTCTTACCTGCCTAAACCTCATAAAAATAAACAAATCAGCCCAAATCTAACCAAGCTGAGACTAAACAACACACACGCTGAAACAGAAACGACGCGATACGTGGCGTTTTAAGAGAAAGTTGCATTTGATTGCTCATGTTTCTCAGTTCCTTGCACTTCAAACCACCTTCCTGAGAATCTATCCGTTCTCCTCTTGCTCGCAACAGAAGCGCTCCATAGCTATGCCCTCGGATGAGCACAAGCTGGAAATCCTTCTCGCTGTGTTGCATTAGAGCCGAGGGGATCTGCAGCATTAGAAGAAGAGTCTCTGTGTATTAGCCCTGAAAGGCAGCAGTTTTTCACAATGCATGTCGAGAGTTAAACCAAAGTAAATCTAAAAAATGCTGCCTGTTGAAGCTTCAGAGGTTTTCAGAATTCTGTCTGCGTTATGAAAGTATTAGATAAGTTCTTACGTAACGTGGTTATTTTATTTTCAGGGTGGGATAGTCCAAGTCTAGAAAATTGAATCCGAAACTTAGTTTTAAGCAGCTCCTGTTTTCCTATGATAAATAAAATTCTTAAAAGTTTATTTTTATTTTTTTGTATTAACTCAAGCTATTTCTGCTTGCTCAAAAGATTTATATAATGAACAGAAATTGTGAGGTGTGACAAAACAAGCAAAAACAAAGAAATTCATCCAGTAGTGAATACTTCCAGCACTGCGTTTGAAGGGAATTACAAGTGTAAGCCAACTTTGACTGGTCCAAACTATACAATAAACCTACGCAGGCAAGTTTGGCTTCACCTTCCCCCCTGACATCAAATTACCATTCCTGTGGCATCCCTAATTTATATTTAGTCATTTTTCAATTATCCACCCAGATGCACATTCTGACACAAACTCTGCAGCTCAGTGGGGAGTGAAAAAAAAACCTTGAAGCCTCATTTGTTAAAGAAACTTTGGCACAAACGTTGCTCCTGTCGGCAAAGTCATAAAGTTAGTTTTTAAAACAAAAAAGAATACAATATGGAAATTATATGTGACCATAACAGAAATCGTTTAATGTCTAATGAAGCTTTCAAGTAAACCTGTGACACGTGGGGAACTTTGCCTTTAAACGCCACACTGGCCTTCACACAGTGATAACGTTTACGTGAAGGTTAAAGGATGTAACTCAAGGCCATATCTGTTTTTCCTTTCCCTCCGTCCGCCTTCGCTCAGGCAGAGCCAGCAGCTTATTGCTCCGCCTCAGACCATATTAAAGATTACAGAAGATAATCAGTGTGGTTGTATCAGGGTCAGGCTGGACAATATCGTCACACTGTGGAGCGCTTTTGGGGAATAGTGGGCAGCTTGGACTCGTTTCATCTGTCCGTTAGCGCAGCACCGGCTTGCTTTATCCGCAGCCACCATTAGGACGCTAATGATCCGCGTTAATAGATACCTCGAACTCATCACTTCTGATTGTGCATCGAGGTTTGACTCATTAACTCGGTTGATTCAGGCACAAACTGAATCAACCGAACCTACAAGCTTTTTTTTTTTTTTTTTAATTTGGCTGGAAACACCTTCTGTGTTTCTTTCTCAGCACGTGTTTCATACAGGAAGACTATTGAGGACGGACCTGGATTTATTTTCTATGTAAAAATTATCTTTAATTTACGTTTGTAAATAACTCCCAATGAAAACAACATGATTGTTCAACAGTTCATAAAGTAGTTCATAGAGTGGGTTACTAAGGAGAATGATGATGTTGGTTTTCTGCGCTGTTTTAGATTTGTAGCCTGCCAGTAGTTTCAGTAATGGCAGCGGAGGAAGTGAACGAAGCTGTTCAGTCCACACTGACCACGCTTCCAAATATTGAAAAATTAAGGCTCGTTTGGCTTCGCACTTCTCTCTCCGCAGTGGAGGAAGGTTGTTTACAGTGCAGAAAATTTCCGGTAAGCTTCATAGCGTCTAACTGACTTATAATATGCGTCACGGCTAAATGTTAGCGATTGGGTAAAATTTAAAACCTCAAAAAGTTATTCTTTGAAGGACAGCTCTTCAAAGAAATTGAATTGATAAGTTAGAACAGCCCTTAATTTCCCTTTGGGGTGAATAAAGCATTTCCAAATTTAATTGAACTAAATTGAAATAATCGTTAGGGGGCTGCAATTCTGCCTTCACCTTCATGCGTACTTCTTTATTCCCACCCTCCAAGCTTTGGTAAATGCCTTCTCCTCTTAACTTGGTGGCTAAATTTAGCTCAAATTTACAGCTAAACATTTCTGCATTCCGGCGCTATAAATATTGACTCCGTGTCTCAATACAGCGCACATCTAAGAGGGCTCCAAGTTTATGTTCCCTGCATTTCAATGACCTTCCGTAGCGGCAGAGCGGCCATAAAGATGCCACCGTCGTCAATGGAAAAAACGCGGAATCTGGCTATCTCGGAGCCCGCGCGAGCCAGCGTATCAGTGGGCTATCATTGTCTGTGGCGCGGCCGCGGACACCTGCTCTGCGGAGTCACACACAGGCAGCGGAGGAAGCCACCTGAATACAAATCAGACCGGGCTCCAGGAGGGGCTGAGGATGATGGTGCGGGAGAGGCAGAGACTGCAGGCTTCGGTCGGGGAAATAAAAGCTGTTAATTAGCAAGGGTGCTCATAATGCGATCTTATGCTAATTCATTTTCGAACCTCTGAAAACAGCCTTCGCGGTGGATGCGGAGCCTGAAAAAAAAAAAAAAATCCACTGGAGTTACACGACAAGCTTCGTATTAATACCGCCGCTTCTTCTCTTCTTTGACACTTTATTGATTTTACGTTATTGATGAATATGTGGAATGGAATTATAGTACTGATAAATAGTCCTCATCATGCCAAATAATAATAGTAATAATAATAAAAGAAACTAGGACCTTCACAGAAAGAGGATTTGGGTGAATTTTTTAACCCAGCCGTAAGCCGTTCAGCTTGCTAATGTTGCATAAGGGCTACAGCTGACTCATAAACACAGCAACGTCTAATTAATATGTAGTCGAGTGCCCAAAGCAAGGTCATTATCGCAACTCTTCAGCCGTAATCAGGGCTGCTTAGCTTTGACGCTGGAAAGGCAGAGGATGAGATATAAATATTGTGTTTTTCATGGTGAAGGCTGTTTTGAGCTTTAACTACAGCCTGAGGTAGAATAATAACAGACTGTGGCAAAAAAAAAAAAATGGGGGAAAAAAAAACCTGTTTATGACCTATTTTCCTTTGTAATTCATCTCCAAGTGTGGCTTACCATTTTTATTCTGTATTGAAACACAATATGCTGAAAGCCCGTCTCATTAGTCAGTCAGGTTGCGCTATAGTCATTATCAAGAAATCCTCCACTGACCAGAATTTGAAAGTCAGGTTTTGCTTTTGCTGCTAATGATCGGTACGAGAACCTCTAGAGTAATCTGACATTAATCAACATTCACAAATCAGCACTCTCATGTTTCATAGCTTAGATATGGGTCCATGATGTCAGGAGCTATGGAACACATTTCACATTGATCAGGCCAAATAGTTGCCATCAACTATTTGGCAACTACTCACGACTATTCACGGTTCAGTTTTCATGGACTCGGATATTTGTGACTTTTTCTGTGTTGGAGTTACGTCTTAAGAGATGTTGGACATCACAAGTTTCTCACCATGTGCACAGTTTGGGCGTGATTACGCTGTTTTTTTTTGTGTGATTTTGGAAACTGGCGCTTTGAAGGGACAACCCCTGCTTTTCCACTGTCCAACTGTGACATTTGCCATATTCCTCTTGAGTGTCGCGCAAAGACCGCAAGAGGGATAAGCACATCTAAATAAAGACCCCAGGTGCGGATTCAAACACTGAACCTTCTTGCTGGAAGGCAACAGTAGCTTAGTTTCCACTAACCAAAAAATTGCTCAAAACTTAAATTAGGAAAATAAATTTGCTTAATGGGAGGGCATCAATTAAAAAAAATAAAATAACATTTTTCAATCATTTTTGTGCTAAGATAGGATGGGTTTTAAGTCGTATCGAAATAGATGTATTTCATAAAAATATAATGAAAACACTTTTTTCGCATCACAAGAGACACATGATCTACAGCCAGATGTTACTACTGAAGAAAACAACAAAGAAGACAATAGGAAGTGGCAGGAGGACCCTTTTTTTGGTACATTACATTCATTGGCTAACAACAATAATTTTTTTTCCTGGCCCTATATGAGCCCTATGTGAGCAGCAACAAAAAATACATAAAGCAGTATAAAGTTAACATAAAACTCAATCTTTTAAAGGTTGTCGTTTACCTAAGGGAAGCTTTTTAGAAGGCGTTTGGATCAGAAGGACCTCAGAGCAGAACAGATTCACAAGCTTGTGCTACAGACGCCACATCCGTTCACAAAGCCGCAGATGATTCTGTAATAGTTAAAGTCAGAATTGCTTCCTGGCAGCTTCTCATCTTTGTGCTTGGAAAGTTAATGACAATATCTTTCCCGAAAGTGCAGACAAATCAGCAGACTATTGTCAGCTGAAAATAAGGTTCGGTGGTAAAGTTTGGTATCCTGTCAGCTGAATTTGAGAATCAGCCATTAGAAGTGTACAGGCAGACTGGTTAGATGGAGGAGCAGCAGATGTTTGTATTGAGGGATTTTCTATGATTTCACTGTTGACTGAAGTGTCATCTGATCCCATGAAACCGTGCCAAAAAAATCAGAATGCAATTTGAGTTCCATTATTCAATGAAAGCTAGTTAAAGTTAGTAAGAAAAGTTGTGAACTGTTGGTCTGCCAACACTTGCAGTGAGTTTAAAATAATGCTATGAAGTACTTCTTCGTCTAAAGTGATGTTAAACACTATACGAACCGCCTTGTGAGACACGCTTTGTTATACCTGTGTCTAATGGGTTGTGGGAGTTGTAACCGGGACTTCATTTATCACTGTCACGGAAATAAACGTAACAAGGTCGGGATTACCGCGGAGATTAATTCATTTATCCAAATACAAGTAATGCAATGCACACAACGCAGCCTGATGTTTTCCCCTTTCTTTCTAACAGTATTAGTTGGTTCAGGCACACCATGACCACCAACCTTAATCTGCATCAATTTTCCAGAACAAACACAATGTCACCTACCGCCAATGCAAATCCTCCCTCTATCATCACATCTGAAAAATTTATTAAAACCCCCTCCTGGCCTTTACCCATATGTCTCTCACTAATGGCATGTCACATGCATAATATATGAGTGTAATCTAAAATCATAGATTTTTTTGTAATGCAAATCCACATGCGTTATAGAATCCTTTTTTTTTAACAGTCTCTGGCGTGAATTTCAATTGCAAAGTGGATACAAGTGCGCGGAGTCACCTGATCAAACATGTCAAACCGAGCCATGCATCGGTAACCTGGGAGCCAGGAGGCTCCCGTGGGGAAATGGACTTCCCTTCTCGTCACTTCGCCCTCCACGCTGATTTGATATGAATTCGGACCATCTGTCCCATGCTAATTGCATGTGTGCTGCAATGTAGCCTCAACTACAGACGGACGCCGTAGTTAAGAAGCACCTTATGGCTGTCTTTACAGGTGAGTGTGAGCGCTCTGTTTACTCCCTAAACACAGTTGTTCGCCCGACAAGCCCGGAATGAAATTCAGCACCGCTTTCTGTTGCAACTGTGCAGAAGTAAATCCATACGGCTAATCAATCAGAACGGTCCGGACGTTTACTCAATCACAACCCGCGGTCTCTATAGGCATTGTTTGTTGAGTGTGGAAAAATGTACCCGTCACATTGTAGATACAATTTTAGAGCTCCCGCGCAATGGGGTTTGGACTTTCTGCATAGTAATAAGTAGCTTTAGGGGGGATGTAGTCAAAGTGTATTTCTCTTTCTAGCCCTCAGTGGATGGCATTACTTCTTGATTTGCACTCTGTTAGTGAATGAAAATGGCATGGAGACCTTCTTTAAATTAAAGATAGGAGTGAGCAGATATTCTGATCTGAAACGTTCAAACTCAAAGTGGGAAACATATAGTGATGGATGCTGCATTTCCATTAACCATGAATTGTGCAAATTGAAATTACAAAAATATATGTATTTCACAAAACTGCAATGGATACACTTTTTTCGCATCACACGAGTCACATGATTGACAGCCAGATGTTGCTACTAGCAGAAATGACAAAGAAGACAACAGGAAGTATCAGGAGGATGATGGTTTGTTTTGGGGGGTTTCTGGACAATGTGCAGCTGGTTCCACCACAGCGCTCGCAGCATCACACAGTTCATAAAAAGTGGTGTCATTCGAACGTGTTGAATCCATAATTCTTCTGTACAATTGCTGACCACAATTTCCAATTTCCCCAAAACACCACATATGCAAGGGGCTTGTCCCTCCAACGCCTGAATTAGACGCCAACGTCTCCTCTGATGATTGACATATATATTGATTAGATATATTGACTGAATCAATATATCTAATGTAACAGTTTACATCCATCGCTGCCATGTTTTTAATGACTTATTGTGTGACCAAGGTTACTCACATTTGATTTTAATTTAATTTCTTACTTATTGGACTCAACACAATTGAAAAATGTTTCATTTTTTTGTTTTGTTTTTTTGACATTAGCAAGATATAGACAAAGATTTACACTTACTTGTAATGGAAACAGAGCTAGAAACAGAATAAAAATTTATAAAAATGATGAAAGAGGACAAGAAAAGTGTAAGAGGAGAAAAGAGAAAAAAAGAGTGACATTCTCTTCACATTGGATTAAAATTATGTCATGGTCTCCTGAAACATCCATGAGCAAAGCTCAATTTCTACATCAAGGACATTGTAGTGCATTTTTCATCCTAGTATTCCGATAGGTTTCAAAAATTCACAAGCGATGTTTTCTTGAAATCAATGGAATCTCCCAAGTAATATTGGTGGTTTCACCACCTCCACCATTACTGGAGTCTTGTTGCGAAGCCTTGATATGAAGACTTTAGTCATCAGTCTTGTTACGAAGGATCAAGCACCATCAGTATTTTCATCACATTAGCACCATGAGTGGCTGAATGAAAGGAGTTTCCATGTGGACTGATGCAGACCACACAATGTACCATTTTGCTAAGCAGAGAAACTCTCAAAGCACTCATATGTGGACAAGAAGTACTGTAGACCATAATGTTTCTTTAACTGATTACTGTGAATTGATCACACTTCTTCCTCCTAGTCACTAAATACTATTTTCTGGTAGTAAGACAGGTACGTGTTCAGTTTTAACCTGTAGTCTTGAATACCTTACTACTTCCTTCAGTCAACTGTGCACAGTATGATGAAGCAGCCTGATCACGGCAGGTTTTTATTGGCATGGAATTTGCAAATTGTTCACTGCAGTCGCATGATGAGATCATTGTTCAAAGCAGCTGCCAAGAATGTAAATGTAAATTAGTTGGAACTCTGACGGACTGGTTTGGTGTGATTAGGTTTGGTCTGCATGGCTGTTTCTTGAAATGCTCCATGCCCAGGTGTGTGATAGCACGTCGTCGTCGATCAACACCCAGAATGCTCTGTGGTTGTGCTGTCATAATCTCACAATGGTGCACGCCCCATCTTGAACAACTTTTAATGCGACCAAGAAGACCTCTCCAAGACCTTTCAAACAAAGAGCTCTGATTTTAAGAGCAATGTTGAAAGAGGCCTTTGGGGGTAAAGACAAATACTCTACTAAAGAGAAAATTAACTGAAATAAGACTAAAGGAGAAATGCTCAATAATCCAAAGTAACCCTTTAGATTATTTAGTCTTTCTTCAGCAAGAAAACAATAAGAGCCACCCTGATGGATCAGGTAAACCAGAAAACAAGACAAATCCAACAGAGTTTGTGATGCAGATCCTACGCAGCAACGTTCACTTTCGCCTTCTAATAGTTTACCCACTTATGACTTTTGGACGTCAGTGAACTTGAATCCATTCTGTTTGTTAACTTGCTATTTGCAAACACCTAGAAGCACCGTCCAGTTAAAAGCTAAGGATTTTGAAATGTTTTTTTCAAAATGTTTTTTTAGTCAGCTGGATTTCTTTAGATAAATACTCTGAATGAATAATTGAGCATGCTGTAGGATCAATTAGAATGTATGCATGATTGAATTGAAATTGCATTTGTTGGGAATCGGCGCTACTTAAATAAACTGAGTTGAATTGAGTACAATGTGTACACTTGGCTTCAACATGAATGAAATACTGATAAACGGGACTAATAATCCTACAGTGTACGTCTTTTGAAAGACGGTGTGTATCTTCCATAACAGGAGGAGCAACAATTAACACTAAACTTCAGTTGAGCGTTGATGAGCTTATATAAAACAGACAGGGGGGGATGGGAGAAGGGAGCTCCAATTCCCACAAAATATTATGCTCTTATATAAGCAGGCACTAAATGACATAAAGTCTTGTTCTTTCATGTTTCTTCCCGCTGCTACCCTCACATCGCATTAAAACTCCAGGCAAAAAAAAGAGAGAGAGAGAAAGAAAGAAATCATCGCTCTTGGAGGATCTTCAGTCAGTTGTTTTCATACAAATCACAGATATAAAATGAAACCGTTTAATTCGACAGACGAATTTTCGACTTTGTAAAGCTCATAAAAATGACTTTGTTGGAATTAATTAGATCCATTTTCTTTTTCCCCGGTTTTGTAGAAGAAATTAATTTCATTTTGTCATTTGCATTTCAAAAAAACAAACATCCGCTCCAATCCCTTTTTATGTAATGAGTCTATAGTTAAAAGCGAATGCTTTCAGACCCTGACCCCATGTAGACTATTGTCACAAATTCACCTCAAACAGCTTCCAGGCTCAATGCAGCCAAGGGAGGAGCATACACTGCCTTGAAAGAGTGGATTTTTTTTCTGCTTTTGCTTGTTCAGATCAAACATAATTTCATTCAATCTACAGAGAAAAGCTATCCAAAACAAACCTTCTGTGAAAAAGCAGCCAGTCTTACAGCTGGTTATGACATCCTTGTTGGCAACGACTATCATTATATTAAATCTTGACCCTCTTTTTTGTGCAGTATTTCTTCAGTTAAGACATATAGCCGGGTTCTCTTTCAACATTCGTTTCAGAACCTCCAGCGCCTGTCCCATAGTGAGTTACCTCACTCATGTTTCAGAGAACTGGGGTCAATTCCTTAACCTAAAGTTTTTGAACATGAATGCCATGTTTCAGGTCATATCACAACATTTTATTTTCATTAAAATCCAGATTGTCTGACTTTGTCTCTCTAGAACTTTTGTTTTTACTGGGTTCATATGAGGTATACTTGCCAGGCTGCTGTGCAAGCCTGATGTCCTGTTCACTGATTGAAATTTCTACTGGAGAAATTTAGCTCAATGGGAGAAATATCAGATCTACAACATGATGAGAAATCATGTTGTAGATCTGTGGTCGATCCAGACTGTGAGACAGAGCTAGTAAGCCCAGCTGAGCTAATCATGCTAATGTTTAATATGTCTAAGATATGAACGCTATAAATTTAAAAATAAACTTTATATAAAAAGGGATAACGTACAGCTCGAGCATAAATGTCAGCATTTGATGAACTGTACCAAATTGTAGCATAAGCTAATTTGTATATGACAGGATATAAAAATGGATGTAAAATAATAAAAGTTAAGTATAACTCAACAAGTTGCTTTCTAGTTACACTACACAAGCAAACATACATACAGACTTAACCAATGCCACACACACACAGAGTTAATGATCACATATTCGAGAAAAACAAATATTTTCTATTTGTTTTGACATGTTAGTAAAAGCTTTTTTGTTAGGCGACTGCTCTCTGTGACATTGTGATGCTCCTAATGTAGATAATTAATGGCCGCTGACAGCAGCATGAAAAGATAAAGTATTTTCAGTTCTTCTGCTTTTGTATCTTTCTATATAATAGTGTTTAAAGAGAAACAAAACTAGGCTAATATCAGTACTAGCAGCTCAAAGTTTAATGTAAATAGCTTGTAAAGGACTGACCACAAAATTCAATTTTAGTACCTGATTCCACATTGTTTTCCGTTCCAGAAAGAGCCACGATGTAGAACGAAATATTGTGTGTTGAAAGCTAGAACAGTCAACTGTTTGAGGTTTGTATTATTTCTGTAATTATTTTTTAGATTCCATTTTGAGTCATATTTATGCAAACATGATAAAGTTCTTGTTGTTTCCTGCCTCTTGATTTTATTGTTTGGTTTATTTATTATTTTTCTGTTTTTATTTATAGTTGAGATCAATTAACGGGCCAATTAAACAGGTTCACGGTTTGCCATATGCTCCCCTAACTTCATTGTGTCTCAACCTGAACACCTCACACAGGCTAAAACACATCACGTCCTTCTGCGCTACGAAATGCCTTAAAGCCACTGGATCTTGGAATGATTAGAAAGAAGGATAGAAAATAAAATGTGTATATAAGAATATTTTCCATCTGCTTTATCATTTTTTCCCCAGACTTCCCTTTTATTTCAACCCAGGAAACCTGAAAGTAACCATAAATGACAACGATCTGCAACTACAGAAAGCTTGACTTTAACAGCAGAAAATGAAACACTTAGTGGAAGTAAAACGAACAGGAAGACGTCCTGATAAGACCCAGCCTGGCCTCTTTATGGGGAACCCAGAGGGGACCTGGTGGCACAAGCAGCAGTCACCTTTAATTTAAAAGTGGGATTAAAAAAATGAGGAGAGGCTGGCTCACACACAAGCCCCGTAAATACAGACTTTATCCTCTCAGGAGTGGAAAACATCAGAACTAGTTGGCAAAAAACACTCAGTTTTTAAAGTTACATGCTTTAGCTAAAACTTAAGAGCATTTTATCTGAACTGAAGTCCTTGCTAGAGATGTTTACAAAAAACACATTTCTATTTTCTACTCCATTTCATGTTTTCAACATCACTGTTGATCTCAACATATCATCATCACTTTGAGTGTAAACAGAGGAGAGCAACAATATGCCTCCATATAATGTACAGGTTCTTACAGTAAAGTACGTAATTGACTTTAGATTTCTCAACGTTGACCCAGTTTTCACTGTAGAGAGATCTCTGATAAGAAAAAAAACACATTGTACGCAAATACTTAATTTACAAAAATCATTTTTGATGCATAAATATCATTAAGCATCACTCTTTTTTGATACACTTAAAGATCCACAAGTCCTTCTTCAGTCTCTACAAATGCAACTGAAGAATTTATACGGAACCAAAAGTAGGCCAAAACTCTAGAGGCAGGCAGATTAGAGTAAATAAATAAAGTTTATATTAATGAAGACAATAGGCCTTGCGAAGCAAAAACACTTGCAAAATAAAGCCTTTATTCGAGGCAAAGTGTTATGTAAAATAAAAGTTTTAGAAAATAAACAAGACTGCAGTTGTGTCTGAAGACTGGAAGACAAAAAATAACGACTAAAGTTATTGGCTGTTATGTAATTAAAAGAGAGAAAAAAGTAGGATCAGGTTTTTCAGCAAAAACAGATGGAAAAAAAAGCCAATGTGAGGGGCAAGTTTGCAAAAAAAAAAAAAAAAAACACAGCAGAAAGTTACACCAGCACATAAGCAAGGCGACCCTGATTAACGCTCAACACGCTAAAAAAGTAGGACCTTGAAAAACGGTCCTACAGCACGCAGCTAATGTTAACCAGCTGGCTAATGTTAACAGATACCTGCTTAAAATGCAACAATGAGTCCGCAAACAAACTCGAAAAATTATGTTACCGATGTAGCTCTGGACCATTGTTTATATAAGGCATACAGGGCAGTAGTCCAGGGGCCCAAGTTTTTTGGGGCCCGACAGATTTATTTTTTTATTTATATTTTTACAAATTAATATTTTGCAGACAAGCTCATAGACCCATATCAAGTGAGGTGTTGTAATATTGTTTGACTTAAGAATATAAACAACAAAAGTAAATAAATCAATAGAGTTAGAATATTAGGACATTATAGTACATCCTTTATGTGTTGGTATACATAACAAGGTACTGTAATTTGCATGTGTAAAATACATTTTTGACAAATAGGGCACCAAAACTTGCTCCAGCCCACGTGATTCTAAATCCAGCCCTGATTTAGGCGAATCTAAATAAATTAGAAAAAAATTGAATACAAATTTCATAAGGACATTACTCTAAATGTTGTGTGTTGGGAGCTGCAAAGAACCGCAAAACAATTTAGATCAGTAAAAACAACATAAACAGTGATAAATTAATTGTTGTTAAAGATGGCAAAGATTACGCGTTATTAAAGTGCAAAGATAAATGTGACCATACACACATGAGGCTAAAATGCTTTAGTAAGAAGTTCTTATGCATTCATATTCAGTGTTTGTTTCTTTGACAAAAGTTGAAACTTGAGAATCATTAAACGGAGCAACTTTATCGTAACACCGTCAAGCTTCTTGTTATCTGCTAAAAGTCTTCTCTCTTTAAGACACACAAAATAGAAAAATGATTTACTGTTCAATCTTTTTACAGATTTTGTTTCCTCCGACTTCAACCTCAGTGATGCTAAAAAATAGCAAACTGAGTCTTCTTCAAAGAAACTTCTACACTGAAGAGTGTTGTTAGTACAACCTGGTAGAGCTTTAAAACACTTTAAAACACTTTGAAATGTCAACTGATCAGAAAGACATCTGAGGTGTGAGAACAAACCTGCATACATAAAGCACATTTACTTATCTCTAATTGTAGCACAATTGAGCAAATTCACAAATATAAGCTAAGACCTGGAAACCTAATCTTTAAATTACTTTTTAAAAACTAATTTCAGACATTCTGGGAAACACTGTTAATTTCCCGGAGAGCGAGTCTCACTCAGTTTGTTTCACTGTAGGCGTTGAAGCACAATGCAGCATGGAACTATGCAGTAATTAATTACAGTCAGATGTTACTTTTATAAACCACCCGCAGACCCTGAAAAACCCATTTAGCACCCTGTTAGCGCTGCACTCCACACCGTCTGTGTAGCGTAGAAAATCAGAAGTAAACAGAAAAAAAAAAAAAAAAGAGAAAGAAACACTAAGGCTTCTCTCCCATCATGTAATGAGGGTCATATTGCCCTCAAGCAACCCGAGTGTTCAGACTGGAAGAATAATTTCAGTCATGAAGGAGAAGGGGGTGTACTTGGTAGTGTTTTCCATATCAAAGAAGGTTGGGGGGCATTTTGTTTGAGAGGCACATTTTCACACAGCACAAATGTATTATTCTCTTTTTGATTAAAAATTCCCAGCCTTTTGCCCTGCCTCTTTGCCCAAGTAGGGGGTTCCGGACGATGGCAGTGGATTCGGCTGCTTCAGGCAATTGCCGGAACATGTGGGAACGAACTGCGCAAAAGTGTTCAGACAGGGAGTCCCACATGTGTAAAGGCCTTCCTCCTTCGGTACTTCAGTTGTCTTTCTCGCAGGCTGCGGCATGTTCTCCCCTCACTGCAGCAGACATCTATCAGATCACTCATATTAAGAAGCTAATTGTCCCTCTTGGGCCACGCTGTTCATTATCTGACCCAGCACACCAGAGTAAATGAAGCAGGGACAGGAACAACGACAGCAGCGAACTGACACACTGAAGCATAGTGACTTGTTCTGCGCTCTATGAACCGGCATTCACGCGGACAACCCGTGGTCCTGCCGGGCCTCCACGCCTTGCATGACAAGAAATCCCACTGTGAAAATGTCAACTACGGCTCTGCAATTTCTGGATCCAGTTTGGACTCCTAACCGCTTAGAAACAATACTCTGTAACTCTCTTGTGTCTGTAGTTTGAATTATGCGTTTTTCCTCTCAGGAAATCCATGTTTGGCCTCACATGCCGTGAAGTGTTTCACATTCTGTGACGTTACAACCACAAACTACAATGTATTTTATTGTGATTTTATACATTAGACCATCACAAAAAACATATGAAAACGTTGATACAAAAAACACAACTGAAACTAGAAACTACATATATTTAACTATCTGAAGTTAAATCAGACCAAAGTTCTCTTGTTTTACGTCAGAATTACTGGAATGATTTCCATTTGCTGAGTACCACAATAGTGAGAGAAAGAATTTGTCGGCCTCAGAGATTTATTCATTAATGTCTTCAAAATCAAGTTTACATGCATTCGTCAGTATTTGGTAGCATTGCCTTTGAACTGTATGACTTGGGTCAAACGTTTCATGTTCCCTTCCACAATCTTCCCACGATAGTTTGTTGGAGTTCTGGTTCGTTCCTCCTGAAAGAACCGAAGCAGCCGAGTCAGGTTTGTAGGCTGCCTCATTAATTCTCTACTGGACAGAGATCAGGACTTTCTGAAGACCGTGCCAGAATATTGACTTTGTTGTCTTTTGGTCACGCTGTTGGATTGTATGCTCATTGTCCATTGGAAGATCTAGTTGCTTCTGTATTTCCACATAATGTTCTTTCGTCATGATGCCACCCATTTCATGAAGTCCACCAGTTCCCCCTTTAGCAAAACAGCAGCACATGTCCCCGGTGATGCTAAAAAAAAATCACCGGGGACAACATATTTACAGTTTGGATGTTGTTCCCAGGATTACAAGTGTTATCTCCACATGTAACAATAGTCATTATGACCCATTATTTCCAAGATGAACCAGACTTGTACATCTCCAAAGATTTTCTTAACACGAAAGCAGTGTGTAAAGATTGAAACATTTCTGTTCATAGTCTATCCACTCTGAAGGTGTAGTGCTGATGGAGACACACACCAGAGGACTTGTCGCCAGAGGTGACTCTACAAAACACTAACACAGAAAGTCTGCAAAAAAGTATAGGCCACATTTTTTACTTGAAGATCGTTTTCTCCTTCCTCTTTGTGGTTGTAAAATAGAAAAGAACACCAAAAGCATCATTCAGTACTAGCCAAGTCTTTAAAAACTGCAACTGTTTTGTCCAGGTCTGACTTGATTTCCCGATGCCGTGGAAGCAGCAGCAGCAGCAGCAGCAGCAGCAGCAGCTTTGTTGGACCTCCTCCAAGCAGAGCTGCGCTGGCAGGTGAACATTTAATACCATTCCCTGTTCCCCAGTGAATGCACAACAGACCCTGCCGCCCCTTTTTGAGCTCTGACAAATAACTCTCCCCTTCACAGCCAACGTGCGTCTTTATTTCGACGCACAATTGAGTCATGATGGGATTACCCATTGTGTGTACAGCTGCAGTCACCGGATTAGGGATGATGGCAGAGAAAACACAGTTCCAACCAACTGCGCCGCCACAACGGGCAGCTTGGAAAGCCACTCCAACACCTGAGATCATCCATTATCAACACACCGTAAAGTGAGGATGTTCTCTAAGAGGACCTTACTGTCGTAAATGATCCTGCAAGGTCCACTCCCAGAATGTGTGAGTTGCCACAGAGGTTTGTGTCTTGCGCGAGAAGACAGCATGGTTTCCTCATCACAAGCCGTCAGCACTTCCCTCTCAGCTCGTCTTACCTTGGTGACAACAATCACACGCCGGTGACTGCAGGTGGGTGGATGCCCGTGTGTGGGAGCGGAGGAGGCGAGCGCCCCGACTGTCAGGACTGACACGAGATGACTGGGTGTGCAAGACGTGCCATTATCGCGACTCTCACACCTCCGGCAAGAATCCGCGAAAACAGTGCGCCGCGCGTGCATGTTGCACCTTGAAAACAGTGACGTGCGTCGAGGTTCACGACTGGTGAGGCATCGACTGCTCTGGAGTCAAGATGTACAAATCCAAAATACAGTATAGCAGCTCATGTTTTAGTTCTGACCTTACCTTAAATGGTTAAAGTTTTTTTTAATTATGCTTTAATCAAACCCAGACAATTAAAAATGTAAAACAAAGTTGTATAAAACCAGTTTTGTTCCTGGTGCCATAAGCTTACAAATTTTGATTTTCCATAATATTAATATTGTTTTATCGATTTTTTAAAATTTTGTCCTAATGAGGATGCTGTATTTGAGTCTGTTTTATTATTATTATTATTATTATTATTATTATTATTATGATGTTTGTATAATTTTTAATATTTTAAAGCATTGAGCACCAGGCCATTTTGAATCTTATTTGTATTTATTGTGTTGATGTAAGTTCCCTGTCAAGAAAACTGACTAACCTCACTGTAAACAAATCCACCTAATGGTATAAATAAAGTTTGATTGATTTATATGGTAACGAGAACAATAGAATATTTAATAATCAAACCCAGACAATTCTAGACAAATTAACCCAGACAATTTAAGAAATCACATTTGATTTCTTAAAATTTAAATGTTTACTTTGGCTGACCTTCCTCTATTCAGATTTAAATTACAAATCATATACAATCTTACCTTTATTATATAAAGTTATATCCTTCTGCATAAATATCTCTGTCACTTGGTTGTAAAAAAAAAAAGTCCTTGTTTCTGTCTTATTTTCCTTTCATTTTTGAAAATCTAGGGAATGACCTCAAATTGTTGTGTTCCAATGTGTTTTCAGTTTTTTCGATATGTAGAAGAAGAGCACCTGTTGCATGTTGTGTCTTGGGCTCAGCACTGCCCTCTATCAGTGAGGCACAGCACTTTCTGCTTCACCCTGCACATTTATGGCCGATCAGAGCATCAGAGAAACTAAATAGCTCACATGCATTCATTAAATATATTAGACAGGACGTGGAATGTCAGCATATGTAGAACATGTCGGATTACAAAAATATATTGGATATTAAGAGAACAGCAGTAAGCATGCGCCAATCGCCAGCTTCATTCACTATGTGTGACACAGCGCCACCAGAGGTGAGGCATAGCACTGCACTGCCTAAACTAAATATTTAGGTTGCTAGCTAAATATTTAGCAAGCAAACTAAGTATTTAGTTCACAACTAAATGTTTTTGTTTTACTGTAGACGAAATATTTAGTTAGGAACTCTGACATTTATAATATGAATAACATGGTGAAAATATGACTTAAAAATTAATGCCCACTTTATGACAGGCTAAATAAACTAAATTGCTTTTATTTTTTACTCTAACTTTACAAATGTCACCCCATACAGGGATGTCCCGAGTTCGACTCCCGTCCCCGGCACCGTATCCGCATGTGTCTTTCCTCTTTCCTGTTGAATTACTATCAAATAAACGCCACTACTGCCTAAAAAAAAAGTCTCCGCCAGCCTACACCAACCCATGCAGGCACAACTAGCGTCACGGGAGCAGTGACGAGCCCTGCCGCTATTACACGTCCCCACAAAGTGGCAATTTACTGTAATTTTAGTCAGTGTCACAACAGAGCCGATGCGCATTTCCAGAGCTGTCATGTTTCTCGGCACGCCGAGGGGCTCGCTGCATTCACGTCTGACGAGACACCGTGCATTCGCGCGAGGCGCCCCTAACGTCGGGCTCCACAACCCCCCGTGACCTTGAGTCACTATCAGAGGCGGAGATGTCAAGTCGCCTGTTGGTTATCAGCGGGGACAGCGTCCACACGTCCCGCAACAACAGCGCAAAAACAGGAATCAGTGTATGTCGGTCTGAGAATAACGTGGGGGTGGGGGTCAGTCAGGGGTGGGGGACGGCGCAGTGACTCACTCCGAGGGGGATTGAGAGCCACTCATGGTGACACATGTGCCCACATCGTCCCCTTCCATCGTTACGACCAATGCCACCCACGCCGCTAAGCGCGCGCGCACACACACACAACCACGGGCTGGCATATGAATAAAGTAGCGTCTACTTCAAGTGTGTCAAAGCACCTTACTCACAATGGCCGATACAGTGAATCAAGCACTTACCCAGAGCGGCAATCCTCTAGAAAGCAGCCCTCACAGTGAGAGAAGACATTTACAGAAAGTGGTTAAAAGCTCGTACAAATTATCATGTTTCAGTGTCTACTTTCTGATGACGGCTTTGTCTCGGTGACAGGTCCCGTCGTGCGCCGTTCTGCAGTCGAAGTTTCACATGCTGAACAGGAAAGCAACTCATTTTTCACTCAATTGTCAGCGCGTGCGTGAGGTTTAATGAGCGGGCTCGTGGAGTATTTAAGAGGAGAATTGGATAACTAAGCTAGTTTTGGGGGTTTTTTTCCCCCCCAAACACCTAACCTGCCTGCAGCAGCAGCGGGTTTGATGCGGTTTATTCTGCACGCAGATAAAAAGCTTTGGCATGCAATTACTAAATTAGTGGAGAAATTAATTTCAACTCAGTGAGCTGACACAGAAACGCACTGAACTGCTAATCTGAGAGCAGGGGGGGTTTAAAAAATCCTCTTGAATTTAAAGTTTAATGGATTAACGATGTCAAGGCTCTCAAGTGGATAGCCCTATAGTGCAGCGTAACTCTGAAGGATTTAACTTGCATATGGGGTATGTCAGCATGCAAGCCTGGAGTCTGTTAATATGAGGAAACTTTCCTCTACTAACACTGCCAGTATGGAAAATATTATATCTAATATTTCACGTTTGGGGTAGAAAATAAAATGTATATCTAGAAAAGTTTTCCCCAGACTGCTTATTGTCACAGACTTAAAATTTTAGACACATGTCCTGAGTCGGATGAAAATATAACTGAAGTGTTTACGATATCCAACAAAACACATTTAAAGGAAAAAAGGGGGAAGGTTGCACGCCTGAGAACCCCATTCCAATTCCAACAGTGAAGTACGGGGTTAGCGCCATCATGCTTGGGTTCTTGTCGCTAGAGGGAGAAATGGACTTCACCAAACTGACGGATTATATGAAAAGTTTAATTTTGGGCAAAAAAAAAAGGATAAAGATACAAAATATCTTAAGGATAATAATGTTAATGTTTTGAAGGGATACCACAAAGTCCTAATCTTAGTCCCATGGAAAATTTGTGACTAAGCTGCCCCCCCCCCAAAAAAAAGAAGCTGCGAGTGAAATTGGTGCCAAAATTCCAACAAACTATTGTGAGAAGTTTCTGGAAGAAAATTTAAAAACGTTTGACTCAAGTTGTCCAGTTTAAAAGGCAATGGGACCAAAATACTGAAGATAATTTATTTAGATTACTGAATTTGAAGACAGTTAAAAAACAAAAAAGACTTTAAAATAATCATTTGCTATGCTGGAATTAGACAAATAGAAATGTTTTTGGTAATCCTAACTGACGTAAAACAGTAAAGGTTTAGTCTGATTTAATTTTAGACAATTGGCTTGACAAGTCTCTTACAAGGTATTTACTCTGCATTTCTGGCTTGAACTCTATGTTGTACACCACCAACGAGGCAGTATGCATTTCCCTCTCTTACAAGTCGCTTTCCTGTCAATTTAGTATCATACATAATACATAGTTTGCAAAAATAAATTATGTATTATGTAAGATCAATTGTTTTTAGCTTTATATTATGTTGTAATGTTATTCCTTCATCAAAGTCATTCCTGGAGAGTTGTTTTGATTCTTTCTTGCATGTTTGAGAAATCCTTGAATCTCCCATGGCAGCCATTCTGGGTTACACTTTGTTAGACTCGGTGCCGCCTTCAACGCTGCTCAAACTCAGAGCTGTGGCTTTCAAGCCGAGTTTCTGCCTCACAGAGCTGCCCTCCCCACCTTAGCTCCTTCAGACTAGCCAGGAGCAATTAGCCAACTTATTATATGAACTATTACTTAGTCCAGTGACCCGACGAATGTTTCTAAAATCTTAATAGAGAACGTTGATGTGATGACTGGACACAGAGTTTCGGAAAGAGCAGGTCCTTCTTAAAGAGACGGAGGTCCAATTTCAAGATGTTAAGTTGCCAAGTCAAATTTCTTTTAAGTTGTGTTTGATATATACAGCATTTTTATAACAGCTGAAGGTAGCATAGTTGCTTGATTGTGCTATATGATGATACTATGTCGCTGGAAAACAAAAATGCCCTTACACTTGGGAATAGTTAATTTTATTTATTTTTTGTTCGTATTGTTCAGATATTTTCTGCCGTGTCTTATGTTGGACTGTATTAAGCATTTATAATGTCCCTCACCTGTGACGAGGTGGCGGTCTGTCCACGGTGTACCCTACTTTTTACCCAGTGACGGCCGGGATAAGCTCTACTTCCAAATAATAGACCACACTCGATTTATTGTCCATTCTCGCGCGAAGGGCAAATATTGCACTCAGTCCGTCACTTTCACAGACATGTCTGGATGAAGCATTAGGAACATTAACGCAGAAAGTGACCAAGGTCCTAATGACTGAACGCTGACGCTCCGACTGATTGATGAAGCCATTATTGTTACGAATCTTTAGCTCTGGAAATGGCCTTTGTTCATAGGAAAGAGAGAGCTCTGCTCAGAGGTAAATGTGTTGTTGAAACTGGAATTCATGAAATCCATTAAAGATTTTCCAGCAAATACACTGGTCGTACCTACACAGTGTAGAGTATCTGTAGTTTGAATGTGATGTCGACATAATTTAATGCTCGGCTGTTCATTTCTTCCGCTTGTGTTTTCCACACTATGTGACAACAGCAATAGTAAACTATAAATAAATAACTCAGAGCTTTGTTTTAGAGTTTCAGAGCTTTGTGTGGAGGGAATTTGAGGTGATTGGTTGCGGCTTTAAGGATTCATGTTGTTCCTGATGGCCTGGTCTGCTTTCAAGAACTACAATTTATGTAAAACAGAAACACAAAAAGTATTACATTGATTAACATTCCAGTTTTAATAACGTCTGTGACATTTATTCAGTCTTATGTTCATTTTGATGCATAGAGATAAACTTAAGGAGTACAGTTTACAGATTTGATTTTTCTTTAGAAAACTATTTAGTGGTTCAATTTTACTACTGTTACAGTTAGCGAGATACATTTGAATTCGCCTTAAATATTAGGTTGTTTCAAAAATTTGTCTTCTTAACTGGAAACATTTATTTGAGAATATTTGTTTTAAATATTCCTCTGGCTATTAAATATCAATATAGTTTCCAATAGAGCTTTGCTCCACTTAGTAGAAAAAATCCAGCCTACTCTTTCTGTGGAGTCTTATTAAAATAATTAAAAGAGCAGAATGTAACTTTTATAAAAACTTTTTTTTTTACATTAGTAAAAACTGTCATCATATTGTTACAGTTTAATATGAGAGATAATCTAACACAGAACAGAAGAAACCATGAAGAGACAAATGAGATGTTATGAAGGTTATATATAGTATAATAAATTTAGTTTGTTCAATAAAAATATAAACCAGTTTATTAGGAAAGGCAAGCTTTTACTGTGATGTGACACTGTACAGAAAATAAAATTAACTTGACCTTCAATATTACGGTAGGAGTCACTTCCATTCCTGACTCCTACTGGGTTTGTATTGAAATGCTCTACTTTGGACCAAATGAGTAAGTCACACAAACTACTTACACTCCCAAAGTTATTTACTGCTATGTATA
Organism: Poecilia latipinna; assembly: GCF_001443285.1. NCBI lineage: Eukaryota > Metazoa > Chordata > Actinopteri > Cyprinodontiformes > Poeciliidae > Poecilia > Poecilia latipinna. The sequence goes on along the minus strand of NW_015112811.1, from coordinate 324,867 downwards.
TGATAAACCAAATAACACAATATATGGTTATATTACATTATATGGTTGAATTGGGGCCAAAAATTGATTTCATAATATACTCTTGCTCTGTTGATCATTTATACATCGGAACTCAGAAGGGAATCGTCAACGTTTGGTTGAGTCGACATAAAAAAATGTTTCCCTTTTCCGTATTAGGATAATCAGAACAGACATCTGGGGGTTGACGGAAATGTCATCTGTATCTGAAACAAGAAAATAGTTGGGGTTTTTTTAGATACATTTTAATTTTCTCCTCCAAACGTCATGTTGCTTTAGATCTGCTGAGTAATGGTGCATGAGGCTGGAACAAGTCCTTCGTGATGGGTGGCATGAACGTGGAGTTATACTAATCGCAGCGAGCGAGCAGAACGCCACGATAGAACGTCTCTGCCTTTCTCATCGCACACATTTAAGTCGAGAGCTGCTGTGTAATTGCATAAGAGAGCAAAACATGGCGCGCGTTTGCACATTAGGAAACCCTGGAGGGACGTGTTCTCCTCAAACGCCATCTTGACGCCCCCTTAAGCCAAATGATCATCCTTCATTACACTATGTATGAGCCCACGTTGCATTAACATGAGCCAGCATAAGGCGACCGAGTGAGAACTAAACTAACATCTTCCTCCTCTTTAAGCCTAAAGTAAGTATGGATAAGAGAGCCACCTCTCACAGACGTCTGTTAACTTTAGGTACAAATCAAATGAAGTGTCTCTACGGGTCGAGAGTCCTTTATGAAGTCTGCTCTCTTGTGAAAAAAAAATTCACTCGTCACTTGTGATAATGAGCATTGCAGTCATGAAGACAAAAAAAAAAAATGGGCTAAAGCTGTAATAGCATTGTGGGGAAATTTTGGAGTGGTTGATATGATGAGATGAGCTGCCAGGAAGGGAAGAGAAGCATCAATATTCCAAGGTGACTCCCGAGGCAAGTTAAATGAAGCACGGCATGGAAGCAATTAGGGAGGGCGCCAGTTTCCTTCTAGCTTGACTTAGAAATACTTGGTAATATCTTTTAAAGTGAAAGGTTTTCTTTTACTTTTTAAGTGAGGTTATGTGGAGTACATCGTGAGTCCACAAAGTCCCAAATTCATCAGAACCATGGCAGATTTAGATATGACATAATCTTCTCGTCTTTGAATGATGTACTTCTTCTGACAGGAAGTAATTTTTTTTTTTTTTGGAGTGACCCAGACAAAGTTATTATTTGAATCTATATGTTGAAAGACTTTCAACATTGTCACCAAATATGAATTGTCAAAATATGCAAAAAGCTTTTTCTTCAGCATTTATTTACACATGACGTAACTGTCTCCACCACGATGGATGTCCAAACCTATGCTCTCATGTATAAAGCCTGTCAAAATACGTACATGTGGTAGCCTAATATCGCTTTTATTTAGTTGATTTCACAGTAAAATGGTCACAAGGTGCTGCGCGGTTGGCTGCACAAACAGACAAGAGTCAAAACCAAGCTTGTCATTTTATTTTAACTAGGAAAGATGAGGCGAGGGAAAGCAGTCGTCAGTCATAATGACTGGCAGCTCTCGGTGTAACCACGGATTTACAGCGAACACTTTATGCAAGGTAAGAAGATTAACGTTCATATACTTTAAAAGTAAGTATGATTAGAAAGATATCAAATATCGCATTATGGAGAAGGTAGCGTCTAACCATCAGTAACCATGGAAACAATGCCACGCCGTCATGTAGCCTAGCATGTATGAAAAAAAAAAAAAGATAAGCATCTCATCGTCTGTACGTTTTTTTAAGGCTGCTCCGGTTTAATTGATCAATTTAATTTAGCTAATTTATCTGTGAACGTAATCCATGTTATGTTCACAGATAAATTAGCTCAACTCTAACAAGTAGAAGCCATGAATAAACTGACAAAAACAACTTGAGGAAACAACTTCATCCGCTCAATTCAATACTTCCGATTTTCACTTTCAATGTACATCACGGCACTTCGAATGATTAAGCGACGTAGTTGCAAAGGGTCAATACTTGGGTATCCACTTTGTCATAAATGCTGTTTTAACCAAAATAATGTAATATATTATCTGGAAGTAATCTGGGTAATGGCTCAAGGCTTCGTGCTTGACGTCTAAGCGTCAAGTAAATGCAAATCAGTCTGATTAAAATAACAATACTAATGTGTGTTGATAACTATAGGGGGAAAAATCTGTCTTAGCACCCTCACTAAAATGCTTAGCTGCCCCTTAGGATATGCAGAAAAAAACAAACATTCTGTTGCCGCCACTGCTTTCCCCTCTACTTGTGCCTGAAAATATTCATAGCTTCGATGATAAGAATAGAGACACCTGGTGGCCAACTGAAGACATAGCAACCTCTCAGAGGCTGACTGAAGCATTAGCTTCGTTTCACCACTATAAAGGTTTAGAAAAGACAATGTGTGGCTATTTCAAATATCAAAATGAATCATATTCTTAGAAGATGTGAGAAAACACTAGAACTATTTTCTCTGTTGAAAAGAGTAAGACACCCACACGCAATCCGGATTAAACCACAGAAATGCTTCATCGCTCACATGATACTGTTTTCTAATGAGGGTTACCACTCTGTATCCGTTGACTGTCACTGGTTTGAATTTTTATTTATCCTTTTTGTATTTCTGATCAAAATAGCACATCGAGCACTGTAACCACAAATTATACCAAAAGTATTTCCTGAACAACAAATGTGAAATGATTTCAACAAATTCTCTTGTTTTTACCCGCACATGGTCATTGTTCAACCCTGGCATGTACGTACGTAGGAAAGTAGGGCAGCCGTATTAGCCAAATGTAACCTTGCTGTGGGGAGCAAACATACAGCTAAACTACTCTCTGTTGTGTTTTTCTCACCTGGCAAGAGACTGACCCCCCGCGGGGAGGTGACAGAGGTCATGAGCCTGAGATGGTGAACCTGATGTGAAAGCCTGGGGAAAGCTACGACAGCCAGCACCATCATCATAATCATCCCATCTTCATTTGCTGGACCCCCCCCCTCTCCCGGCAGCCATCATAAAGAGAACGGTCCTAATGGTTGACGGAGTGTTTGAGTTGCTGGGGGAGAAAAAAGGGGTGTATCATGAAATTGCATCTACCACTACCAAAAAAAAAAAAAAAAAGGTAAGGTTGATTAAAAAAAAAAGAAGACTGCACTTCTTATGCTGCACAGCGACAATAGCTTTGCTTTGAATTTACAATTCCCTCCCCCTGCTCCCAACTTCTAATCCTGTCCACAGCTTGTGCACCTTAAATCATAAAACCGAGATTGCAAACAAACTGCATTTTATGGTCGAAACAAATTTTCTCAGCGCAAGCACTTTCACTCTCTACACACCAAACAGCAGCGCTGCTTGCTGTTGATTTTCCCTCAGCTGTTTTTTTATGAGATGTTTGGTTTGCCATGACTCACAGCCACAACTGGAGAGAGACACACAACAGAGTCATTAATTTGAATGCAAATTAACACATTACAGAGGCACACGAGACCACCATTTCATTCCCTACATTATTGACAAACTCCGCAGAAACTCAGTGGATGCAATAAAATTTCATCGCTTTTTGATATTCCCTAATGCTATGACACTCTTCTGGCTTTATAGGGGTTCTTTCAACTGTGATCAATGGAAATCGTCGTGTTCTGGTCTGACAATGGCGCAGTAACACGCAATATACGTTTAGAATATGATGTGAAACCTTTTAGAGACTATTTGGCTTGTGCCAACTGTGAACATTACTAATATGCAGACATTTTTGTTGTTGTTGATTTGTTCTTGGGTCAATGAGTCAATGAAAATGTAGTTAAAAGATTTAATAGAAGAACCATTTCAGTTTCATTTGTTAAACCAACAAGGGATTCATCATCCTCATTTCATGCTGTCTTGTTCCCTCTTAGCAAACACCGGAAAGTAAAAACTGCTGCGTTTTTGTTTTTGACTTAGTTCAATAAAAGTCTAATATTTTATATTATTTTATAAGAAAGTAAGTAAGGAAGGAGAATCATCTATCATCTACCGACTCAGAGGCCAGTTCGGTCCCGACTTGGAGGCAGTTTTCATCTCAATACAAGTCCTCAGTAGGAAAAAAAGTCTCTCTGATCTTTCTTTTTGTCGATGCAAACATTTTCCGTTGAGGAACAGGATTCTCCAGGTGATGTTTGAATTTTTCCACAATAACTTTGTGTTCTTCTGGGTAATCGAGAAGTGCAATTAAATGCAGTCCAGTGGCAAAGTGGAATGCATCTTTTGCGATACTCTGGAAAATCCGTACACTGAGTTCTTCTGACACCTCTGAAAGAACATCCACATTTAATTCTCCAGTTCTTCTCAATAGTAGGATCAAAACTTTACTGTGTTCCTCCTGAAAGATTTCTCTGACAAGACGCAAAGTTGGTCCATCTTTCTATCACTTGCCAAAGAAGTTCGCTTAGAAATTTTCTCTTTTTGTAATCTGGGCTTCTTAGAGGAATGTTTATAGCGGCCACTCGAATTGAACAGTCAGACACAGGGAGTTTCAAACGGGTGCAGTTTAATCTCGACCTGTCTTTCCATCGACACCATGACAACTGTAGTATAAAACAAAAGGATACAGAACCGTTGGACATGCTCAGCTCTTGTATAAAACCAGTTATACACGAAAAGAATATGTTGTGTCCTTTAACTCGTCAGCATACAGTTTTCAAAACATAGTACACAGAAAATGTGTTCTGATTTATTTTACATTAACACGTAGGTACCAGAAAAGTTATTCCAAACTTATTCCAACTCTTAATCCAACCGAATTCCAAAAGATGGATGTTCCAGGGTCCGGTTTGCGAGAGGTTGAAATGACCATTCACCAGTTTTCACGCTTCGCAAAGGTTCTTGTTTCTATGATGCAATTCATCAAATTGAAAAAACAGGACAAATACCTTTACATTTACCCGTAGATTTGATTAAATGTTTCAGCTGTGTTGTCTGTGATGATAGCTGTTTGGCTAAGTCAATTAACAGATAAAGTACTTTCAAAGATAATAGCAAAACGATCAGACAGGGTGACATCAAAGACATTGGAAATATTCACATCCCTACTGATAACCAGGTCCACACATGTGTTTCTTTTGTATGAAAAAAAAAAATCTTTATTGGAAATGTCTCCTACAAAAAAGGCTCTGAGTAAGAATAAAAAATCCCGAATACCTTCCACTGCCCGTAGACGGGCAGTAACCCCGTCAGAGGCTCAAACACGGCGTAAGGTCACCGTTGGCATGTGGGTTGTGACTCATTCATCAGCAGAGGAAAGGTTAGGCTACACGCTCCTGTGAGGCTGCACGTCACGCATGATCGTTCTTCACTCCGGGCTGAACGGTGTGCATCCACTGCACTATTTGCTCAACATGTCATATCTCATCTGTGTGAGAGTGCGTCTCAGCTGTGGCTCAAGCCGTGTGAGTTCGGCGTGAGAAACGTGCCGCGACCCGGTGAATGTCGACTGAGAGTTCACGTTTGCAATCTCGCCGCAGAAAAAAAAAAAATGAAAAAAGAAACTGAGTTCTTCACATGTACATCAAAGTATATCCGCCATACTTCCCCCAACACACACTCGCATGGGTTTCTGTGTCAGACGATCCGCGATCACATGGAGCCCTTCATGTTTCTGTGAGCTGCATCAGGCAGCGGCAAATCTCAAATGACAGAGAGGAACAGAGGAAATAAGCCCATAAAACATTAAACAGAAGCTTCCCTGGAGGAGTGTTATTCATATACATGCATCTCCATCCAAAGACTTATCAAATGTGGCAAGTCTACTGTGGTGTCTTCAATGGCCACTTCTGCCATGTATAGCAGGCTTAATGGGAAGCACATTAGACTGGAACTTCAGTGACGGCGCGCTCACTGAGGGTGAGGCATGGCTCCATTGATTTCAAGCCGCTGACGACGTCTTATTGGCCTTTTGCTCAATGCTGTTGTGTCTCGTCGTGAAGTAAATTTATCTTTTTTTCCCTTTTCGAGACTACATGGAAAGCCTTGGTTGTTCCCAATACTGGAAATTGCCAACACTTTGGTGGATTTTGATGAGAAGGAAGGGAAATGAGGATGGAACAAACAGTCAGGGGAGGAAAGGGGGAGAATCTGTGACAGAAACTGTAAATCCGGATTTAATGCTTCGGTCTCAAATGGTATCCACAGAGCATCAAAGAATCTCCTCCACCCCCCCTTTCCTCTCTACTCCACTCTCAAATGGGGGAAAAAAATCTAAGAAAGCAAAGGACTCAAAGGATTATACTCCTCCAATCGCATCTGATGGGTTCCTCTTCTCCTTACTAACAGACACTCCCCCACCCGCTTCATCCACACACACACACACGCACGCACGCACACACAGGGAGAGATGGTGAGAGGGAGGAGAAGGAGCAGTGTGGGAGGAAAGGTTGTGGAAAAGGTTGGAGAGAGCACTGAGAAACCAGAGTTTAGGGGGAACCAAGCTGTAGAAACAAGGTTCCACTCTCTTGAGAGAAAAAGTTGTTCTCTCTCTTCTGGTGCTGAAAGAACAAAAGGAGATCTTTCTGTTCTTGAAGCCCTACTTTGGGAGTTTTTGTTTGTTTATCATCTGAGCAGATGGGCAACAGATGGGTTTCTGTTGTGTGTTTTCCTAAGATTATATACAAGAGGTACAGAAGGAAGGATTCTGCACATCAGTTCTAGATGTACTGACCAGAAGAACGTTTTTCTTGCAACATTGTTTCCTCTGACTGATGGCATGGGTTGGTTTGGTTCAGTACTACTGAATATGTCTCCATTGTAATACCAGTCCATACAACCAACCCGTACCCACCATCCCTGGGCCTCCTTCAGTTGTAGGGCCATCGGACAATGCTACGGGACGGTTAGGGCGGAGTTACAGGCATCACTCAACACAGTCCTTCGATTGGAGGACAGAAAAACGTCACTGCTTGCAACAATGAAGAGACAAACGAGACAAGAACAAGACCATCTTGAGTTAGGGTTCTCACATTAGGGTTTCTGGTTTAACCCTACCTACCCAGTGATAGTCCAACTGGCAACGGAAACTCTCTCCTGTATACGGAAAACCATAATATAGCACACCAACTAACACTGACCTATGGAAATATTCCATTCCATCCATTACTCCATCTTTACTGCCTTCCTTCAACCGTTTTATTCCCTCTGTTCATCTTCCATCTTGCCTTCCTGCCATCTCTCAATTATCTCCTTCCTTCCTGAAATCAGTAATTCTATCTTTCAATCTGCAGTTTACAGACACCGTCTTATGTTAACTAGCTTCGTCAGTGATCCTAACTGATGTAAATCAGTAAAATGTTTAGCATGATTTAATAATTTAAGAACAAACGATTATATTTTATATTAAATATTGTAGTCACATCACGTCTGTTTTCAGCCGTGTATCCACAAGAAATTTATGGCAAACTTTTATAAACATACTTTAAGAAATTTGTCAAAAGTAGACTGAAAGCTCTACTGAGATTGGCGCTGAAAAACCTGCACAGCAGCCAGTGAATGTTTAAAGGTTTCACTCTTTAAAAGGGAAACATAAATTAGGGCTTAAAGGAAAAGTCAACTGCACATTCGTCCCCACTGTGACCTGCTTAGTCACATTAAAATCAGAAATATTCCGTACTGTAGCTTTAATGCCTGTTCGAGCTACATGAAACATCCTGTAAATGTCACATAGCGAGCAGCTCAGTTTGATATTTGAAATTCGTCAGTGGGTCCTTTTCATTTTCTATTTTTTTATTTTATTTTTTTTCCCCCTGCTATTGCACTTGGCTGAAATTTGATTACAGTGGGAGCAGCGCTGCAAGAGGTCTGGCAGATCCATCAGTCTCCAGTCCTGCTGCTTTCTGCTCCATTTGCGCCTCGCATTAACATGCCTATATCCTTATCCGAACCCGATCTCGATACAGATGCGGTGTGCTAATCCGAGGCGCGAACGTTGCTCAATGGGCCGTTGCCAAATAAAACCACCTGCAGGTCCTGGTCGAAAGCGAGCGCCTCCTCTTTCGGGTAATGAAACTTTAAATATCAAGACACTAAAAATTAACTGGATGTCACTGAATCTTAAAATGAGAAACATAAAACCTAACAGAAAGATGAGTTGAATGTGTATGGAGCAGCAGTAGCTCCTCAAGTATGGTCCTAAAAACACACACTAAGCATGCTTTAGGCTTGTCCCTGCAGCAGCACGCTTGATTTCAATTGACGGGTGACTAGATTTTTACTGAACCGCAATCATCAGAATCGGGTGTGTCAAAGCAGGAAAACATCTTGTTTGGGAAACTCTGGAATAGAGGATATAAAAAGTATGAATACTTCTGTTAGCACATTAGCTTCTTGTAACGCAGATGTATTAGAAAGGTTGTTTTTTGTCATTTACTTATTTTTATCATTTGACAATTAAGTCAAAATTTGCAGAATGTTTGTAAAAATATCAGTCAGAAGAAGAATAAACCAAAAATCAACGTTATTAACTCAGATTACTTGACTAGATGGACTGATTCAATTCCTAGTTAGCAAAAACAACTCTGCCAATAACACGGTAGCAGCTTATGTACTTAAACTAAGCTTGAAAATGGGAGGAAATGAGGATTTTGAATGTGGCCACATTAAAACCTGATAGTCCAGTAGACTCGGTTCGACTGGGGACCAAAAGGCAACATTTATATCTTATTCAGCTGGCGCGGCTCACTTTCTCACCGTGTTATGTCAAATACCTTTGAAAAACATGTTCCCTCCCTCGCTTGTGGGGGCGCTGCACCAAGAACCATTGAAGGAAACAAAACAAAAACCTCTGAACAAGACTTGAGCGCAACTTCCTTCTTCATAAAATGTAAAGGGAAATGATTCAAATGATTGATGGCTGAAATACTAATAACCGTGCTACTGGTTATTTTGTTTAATAGCATTTTCCTTTTGCTACCACTGCAATAAAAAATAAATTCATTTTAAAGCTGTTAAGTGATATTCATAATATGACATATATATGTCACATTATTATATATATGTTTATATAAACATATATATTTGTATATTAATGTAAGCTTTATCACTACATTATGGAGAATGTTGAGAAAAATAAAGCTGAAAACATAAATGCTCAGATGTACTGATATGGAAAAGGAATATTTTCACCAAAATTCACTGTCTAGGGTTAATGGTTCACCTCCATTTTTGGACTGGATGCCTGAATGTAGAGCGGATTATAAATAAATCTCATCTAAGAAGGTGACTGTGTTTTCGCAAGTGCATTTTTGGCATTCGCATGAAGCAAGAGCGCTCAGTCAGATGTATATTCACACAGGATGATGCAAGTTAAAGTAAGGATGTGTTTATTATTTCAACTCGGTGAAACAAGAAAGATCCTCTTCTTATTCCCAGGCTTCATAAATCTGCTGTTATTTATTTGATGTGGTCAGAAGACAGGAGAGCAACAGAGATAACAGGACTGGAGTCAGAGAGAGGACGCAACTGCGGTATACAGCGTATTAAGGCAAATATATTTATATATATAAACATACAGGTTTGTAAGCTTTATCACTACATAAAGTAGTGATAAAACAAACAAAAAAAACACTTTACTGCAAAATTCACCAGCTGTACAATTCTTGTTAGTGTAAAATAAGTAGCATTTCAAAAGAGCAGAAGAAATCTCATGTTTTTTGAACAATAACAATTTTTGTTGTTAACCTGTTGCTAAGAGATCAGTGTGTTTACTGGTAACCAAGTTCCACAAAGTAAACTTCAGATTTTTACTTTTGCAAAATTTACCAACTGTAAATTTCTTGTGTCTAAGCAGATAAGCAGTATTTTGAAAGAGCTTATGTTTTATAAACAATATTACTTATTATTCATTTGGTGTTAAGAGATAAGCGGGTATTTTTCTGGTAACGAACTGCCAGGAAGTATACATCAAGATTTTTATTTTTGTGTTGAATGTCTGTTGAGTCATTCA